>NW_027187691.1:0-67602 GCF_041381155.1 Argopecten irradians | reverse complement strand
ACAATCACAATTTAACATTGAACAAAATAAGATTTCATTTAGCCTAGACAAATATTTATGAGTACATTGCATTAGATTCAGTTTTCCCATAAACCTATTGTAATTGTTAAAGACTTTTTTATATAGCTGTAATCTGAAATGTATCCCAATATATGATATGATCAAACAAATGTATTTTGTTGTTTTTGTAGATGAGCACGCACGCTTTCGTCGTGTTGACGTTATGCCCCGAAAAGGCGAATGACAAATGTCACCAGGGTTACATATCCGCTTTAAGCCCTACACAGGGGTCACACCAATCCCTTCACATGTATCGCTGGTAACATTACTTGGTCCCTACATGAATATGAACATTACATACCTTGTCTGAATTCACGTTTTTTTTTTACTTTTTTGCAAAGTTTTTGCTCAAACAACATCTACAACATGCGCACGTTCTATTCACGTCTTTTGTACCATCGAAATGATTATTTATCTTTTGACCTTTCCACGATAAAAATACAAATAATCATTTTCAATCTGTCATTCCACAAACGAAATTTAACCCAACTAACATCTTTCTATAACCCCGCTCTGAAAAAGACTAAACACAGCAAACCCTATTAACTGAGTGATGATTGCACATCAATCTAATAACTACTTTCAGTAGAAATTGAACTCTCCTGAAATATCGCATACATGTCTAAAGCTTCACTAGTCGATAAGTATGTTGCGGCTAAAGTTCACCAGGATTACACTTATATACTTCCTCACAGAAAAAAAATATTACAGCACGCATTAAATTACATAAAATATATTTTTAAATGATTTGATCAGTCTCAACTAGGGGTCGAACGCGGGACCTCCTGCTTACTAGTTTAACACCCAACCGATCGAGCTGAAGAGAATAAAAATAACATGATGTGATGTCGTTTCCTATCTGTTTCGACGTCCATGGATTACACAATAAAACATTCTAAAAAACCATTAAATAAACATTCTAGACTTTCGCCTTGTAATAATTTCAAAGTGATAGTACGTGCAACTACGTCGCATTAACCACCAGTGTCATCTGATGTCAGGATTTTACTGCCTACAGTCATTCACGAAACGACTACCGCACGGACACGTAGCCCAGATGGTAGTCCTGTGGTATGTCGGAAACTAACCGTGACTTAAAAACTCTACATCGCTTAATCCATTACGAGAATGAAAGAGTTGCTTCAAAAGAGTGCGCCTGCATTATCGATAATATGAGTAAGGCATACTCAGGAAAACCCAGGCGAAGTAGCAATCTCGGGTAATAGTAATAGGGAAGGACTACATATGTCGTTTGGTTTAGGTTTGATTTACTTAACGTCCTATTGAAATCAAAGGTCATTTAAGGACGTCACTCGTGGCAAATATCAACAATCAGCTGTTTTAAGCAAATGGGCGGGAAAGTAGTGGACTGTGAAGATGGTTTTTAATTCTAACTAATGTCCATGCTACCTTGTAAACAAAAACGTTTATACTGCTATGGAAAAATTTATATGATAGAAATGACTTATTTAACTGAATAACCCAGAACTACGAAAAAAATAAAATAAAAATCCCTTTGACAGAAAATTTGAAAATTCGAATATATATAAGAATTTATCAAGATATCTTGTTTACCTGGCATGACCAGGACCTGCAACCAACTTTTAATCCATTTAATTACAGTAATCTGATTCGTAGCTATCGTTCTTCCATGTAAACACGGATCAAAACGTTGTTTCAATACTAAAGCCATGTAATGGCAACGTGGAGATTCGAGAATGATGTCCTTGGATTAGGGTTATATTAGCCGTATGTATAAAAATGCTTATCATACTGTGCTATAGAAAGAGCATATTAAATTCCAATGTCACCAGGATTTAACTTCAGATAACGTCTAAACTGATAGTATAGCGTTCCTTATCGCTATAAAAACCTTACAATATGACATTTAACTTCTTTGTACATAACAAGTGCAAAAATATATATAGATATCATCATTGGATAAAGAGCATACTGTGGAACCTACTAACATAATATGATAGGACATTACAAAATATTTCTTCTGGTGTATATCGGAATATGCTCCGTGAATGGCTCACGTAAGTACTTTGTGTTAGCACTCCTTAATTAAATATACTTCATGTCTATGTTGAAAAGGGCAGGGGTGTTTCACCTACGTGGAGGTATATAGCGACAGTCGCCGAGCCGCATTACTTTTACCAAGTAAACTACGTCAAACAAATTTACTAATTTTCATCAGCACCTATATGCCTTCGAATTAAATGAATGTGTATCATCTTTTGGTTTGAATTGTCTCGAGCTTGGTGATTCATTAATAATTCGATATTCTAAACTTTTGATCTAAAGGTGCTTGAGCTTGTCCTTTCAAACACCTTTACATATTCACATTAAATATTTTAACTATTGCATGTTTACTCCTTTTAATGGTCGGCTATTTTAATCTTAAAATGAATTAAGTTTTATTCCATTGGATTTACATTATAACACACATATACTTGCATTACAGTTGATATTATTAATATTTCAGAAAACTTGGCTTTAAATAAAGCAGCATCACAAAGTTCAACATATGAGGATTCAAACGCCAGCTGGGCAGTCGATGGAATCCTTGACAATAATTTAGTGAGTGGAAACTGTTCCCACACAGATGTGAATCAGACCAAGGCATGGTGGAAGGTAGACCTAGGACAGGTGTTCAGGATACAGATGATCAACATCTCGTACAGACATCATGGTAAGTGATGATCTACCTTTAAAAGAAGGACAGACTTGTCAATAAATTAATGTATGATAGACAATGTCCTGTATACCGGACAAAAGAAAATGGTATACATTTATATCTACATTTTGCCATACATACTCCTATTAGTGTAATGATAATTATGATCTGCATTATGAGTGAATAAATGCAGCCTAGACTTGGTGTAGTAATACATATTTGTATGACTGTTTACCGACTGTTTACCGACACTAAGTTAGACCGCCCGTGAAAATTTACTCCGTCAATGAAGTAAACAAGTTCAGTTATAAAAATGATATAAAGCAACCTTTCAAAGTGTTGATTATTAATGAGAAACTGAACAGTTACTGACAAAAATTGATTTATAGGGACTTTTTATCATATTGGCCTGGTTTGTTCAGTTTAAATGGTTGAAGCAAGAAATTCGAATTCTCACTCGCATCTAAAAATATGTGTCATTGCAGAATAAACAAATAAATCTAAAGCTATCAAATGTTATTACATGCATATTTTAATAATTGGAGATATAGATGCAATCTTGATAGCAGATACATAGCACCCTAACAATCCTTTAATGAAATAGTATTGGATTGATCCGTACACCCGGTGTTTTTGTTATGTCCTGCGTGACAAACCTTGTGTTGTGTTCGAGATTCCATTTGTTATTGGGATTTCCCCGTTTCCGGTTCATACTTATGTATATTTTGATTGGCTGTTATTTTTGATATCTAGTCCGCTCACCCGCTTGAGCATGTGCTGTTCATGGCAAATTATTAAATTTGGATATATAGCAAGGCTTTGTTAGCTTAGTATGGCGAGTTTTGACGGAAGCTTTTATGTAGCTGGTCAGCTCCATTCTCTTTCTACAATGTTGGAGTCGGGAATTAAAATATAGTGTGCTGTAGTTGTTCAGCTTAGGTCTGTATTGTTTGGCTATGTTGTCTTGCTGGTGAAAAGCGTTCTCTGAAATTATTCTTTGATGTTCTGTATTTCATCTCCGTACATTGCGTATTGTCTATAATAATATGTTGAACTTTATATACTGTATTGTCGTCCGTTGATCTGTAGACCTAGCCAGCGGAGGTCGATACGGAACCACAGAGTTGAGAAACCTTTAAAAATCCACTATACGAGGTTACGCATCGTTGACGAATACTGAAACTTTTACAAATTATTAAATATAATGTCAGTATTGTTATACGTACTTTTAATCATCCGAGTATCTGTGTAATCGCAATTAATGATTTTGCCAAAGACTTGGTGGATGCATAATTCAAACCATTTATGAAGAAAAATGTAAATATTAACTATAACATTTAGGTTGCATAACAAGACTGCATAATGATCAACATTGTCGTTTAGTATAAATTGTCAGAAAAAATAAGCCAAATAATCATGTGGTTCCTATAGATAATCTACCAGATTTTGAACCACACATTAGTGTGTATTTAAGTCTTTCAAATGGATGTCGAACACATTAGTGGGGGAGGAGAAATAGGTTCCCATGTACCCCTCTGGCAGTTTTTCGAAACATGTTTTTATGACCGGTATTATGTCTAGTTTCATTAAATGCTCTGCATTAAATGGAACTAATGTTCCATTGGGGTCATATGGCGCCATCTTGGATTTCATAAAAAATGGCCAAAATGATACATTCGCATAATACGCGCATAGAGAACCAGACATCGTACAGGAGCAAATCTAAACACAACTTTTTAGATTTGATTGAAATATGTTGAATACGATTAAAATCATAATAATGATGTTACGTCTTCTCAGTTTTCTTAAATGGTCGGGAAAATATTGAATTTTTCCGTGCTTTTTAATAAAAGAATCGATAAATGTCATATTTTTTACAAAATTTTGACAAAACATTTTGTAACAGTAATATCGACTTGAGGTACCCTTGTGTAAACATATATGTACTATGAAAAGATAGATCGCATGAGTGAGGTGGAAAAGAAGAGGGAACCTACCCCCTACCCCCCCCCCTCCCCCGCCCGAAAATAAAATAAAAAAAACAACCTTTAAAATGAATAAATTACAACTCCAATATTCTGGCAAAACACGTTTGTAACAGTTATTTAAGGAATAGATGTTTGTTTTGTTGAGGTTATGAGGGTATAATGATAATGGAGCACGTGTAAATTTTATGTAACCCGGCAAACGGGCTCCATTATCATTATACCCGCATAACCTCAACAAAATAAACATATATTCCTTATATTTACAGTTTTTCAAGTAAATGAATATTATTTTTTCCCGCGGCAGTTGCATATTTTTATTGAAATACTCATATTTTTTTCTCTCCCGTCATCATCAACGAATTCGAATGAACAGCTGATTGGAATCGAGTCATTCATATGTTCCCGCCAAAAGTGGAGTCATGACCTCACGTTGCTACGCCATCGACTATTCGCGTAACAATAGAATCGCCGCGCGTGTTGTGCTAGCATGTATACACTGATAATGATAATACTAGAAAGCATGGTTATTGAGTCCATGTCAGTGCAAACTGTAAATATTCTGAAATGAACTGAGTCTTGTCTAAACATGTGCATTACAAAAAGATTTAATAGTTTTTAGCAGACGAATCGTGGACCACCCCCTTCCCCCCTAACACAACAAGTAATAGAGGAAAAATCACATAATTACATAAATGACATATTCCGTGATTCAGTAAACATTTAAAGGCTAGTTAACATGTTTTATCTATGATCCAGACAGTTCCCAAATACAACCAGAACATGTTAACACCGTAATAATCCACTTCCTTTTAGTTAAAAACAACTAAAAAAAACACATTTGAATTTTTCATTAACTTATCGGCTCGTGCCAGGGACGAAAAGTACCACAGAGTTAGAATAATTCTCCTTAAATTTTTCGTTCTGAAGACACGATAGTATAGCACAGCTCATTACCACAAAACTAAATCCTTTTGGTCTCACGACTGCTCCTTTGGTTTTCTCCAAACTGCTGTTATGTTGGCAAAGAGTTTGGAAATTAATGTTCACATCTATTTCGACGATTCCCCCATGCTCCACCTTGTGCGGGAATATTTAGAGTAGAACGCCCGTTTGGTCCTGAAACGTTTGCTCAAAGTCGACTTTATTCCTTCCAGAGAGTTATTTAGTTCAGGGTTTGCCCTTACACCTTTAATAGAAGTTTCAAGAAGACCAGAGATCTTACTTGGACCTTCATCGCTAGGTCCACCTAGGTCACATCGACCAGGTGCGTTGATTTCTCAGTTTTCTGAACTCTCAACTCCCTGGCAGATGTGGTCTTCTTAGGGAGACTTCAAACCAGACCTCTCCAGATGTTCCTCTTCGCAAGCTGGGTCCCTGCCAGCAGGGAATAGGAGGCATGGCTTCCTCTCAGCCAGTCCGTGAAGGAGTTCGCTCGGTGGTGGACTGGATGTTCAAAGACAATGTTGGTTCTCTGTCGGAGAGTTTGGGGATCTGTTGTTTTTGTAGGGACTCTGCAAGCTAGCACGATCCCATTCCAATTGTCGGACAACTCTACATGACTTGAGAGAAAGGGGATCAAGTGCTTTGTTCTTGCTTCCTATTCGGATGATATGTTGTGGGGGGAAATCATTGCAAGCCGTCGGGGTTATGACAGAATGAAAATCTCGGGGATCACCTCTCACATTAACGGGCTGGAG
This sequence comes from Argopecten irradians, assembly GCF_041381155.1. Lineage (NCBI taxonomy): Eukaryota > Metazoa > Mollusca > Bivalvia > Pectinida > Pectinidae > Argopecten > Argopecten irradians. The sequence continues at coordinate 61,177 of NW_027187691.1, read as the reverse complement.
ATGAGGGGCTGCCGCTTATTTAGTTGGCTGTATGCAAGCATTCTACAGATGGTGGGCGGATTTATACATTCCATCATTGGTTTATGTGTTGCCGAGACTAAGGTTTCAATATTGTCTCTGGTGGTTGTTCGGTTTTCCCACATTTGCGGCGTCCTGGAAGATGCTTGAGAGCGTGGAAAGGGGAATAGTCTCAGAAGGTTTCACATTCTTTGGTCTTCTTACTTGCGTCCATGGAACGATTGCATTGAGTGTAAGAGGATGATCCGTTCCATCTATGCTATGGTGGATTCCCAGCTTATCTTTATAGAACGCAAAAAACTCTCTGTATTAGGAATCGCATTTTCCAGTAGTTGATTCCACTTCTTTGTCGTGCAAGGCCCTATCTTTAGCCAGTTGGGGAAATCAGGTTGAATGCTTCTTATGGCCTGCTTGCTCTTCCTCAGAAAATCATTGTTCCAGGCGTATTAGCGAAACAAATAAACAGCCGGTTTGTATGACAGAATGGCAGCTAAATCCCTCGATTTTCGAGGGCATTTGCCAGGTGTGGAAATGTTTTCCTTTTCACTAGGGAATATCCGGTTGTAGCGACCCAGTCTGTGACTGTTCCTCCCCTCCTCCAGCAGACATTATATTTATTTGTAGTTTTTTTTAACTGTATGTCAGCAGGCATCGCTGAATGGTAATCACTTTTTTTTCATAGGGGAGATATTATCCGAAAATTCAAGGAGACAAAGAATCGAACTAAGTGGTATTTTTACACTGAACCGATAATTTATGAAAAAAATCTATGTTTTCCAGTTTGTTTTCACTAAAAAGAAATGGATTTATTGGGATTTGCACTGAATCATGGATAAATATGTTTACTGCATGTCGCTAATATGTATTTTTTTCTAAATATGGGGGGCTGGGGAGGGCCCATCTCGCTCCCATTCTTTACTTTATAACTTTTATAATGATGCATATGTTTAAGAGAAAGAGTCAGTTCATTTCAGAATAACTGCTACAATGTGTTTTTGCTTTTTAACATATCAATATTTTCATTTTTGTTTTTATTTTTCCTTTTCGAGGAGGGGGGGGGAGTCCCTCTATTTTTCCCGCCTCACACTCATGCGATTGACCTTTTTATTAATACACATTTCCACAAGCGTTTGACACAAGGGTTACCGCGTATTTTTCTGTCATTTCACAAAATTGAGAAGACTCAAACGTCATTATTATGATTTTATCTGTGTGTTGTCTGGTTCTCTATCTATGCGCGTACATGCGAATGCGTCATTTTGACCATTTTTGATAACAGAAATCCAAGAAGGCCGCTATATGACCCCCCATGGGAACATTTATGTTGTCAAATGGCAACAAGAATAAAATGAAACTAGACTTCTTACCAGGTCCCTAATATCTGCTAAAAAACTTTGAAAGGTCCATGTTTACGCTTTGTCGTACTATCTATCACCAGTCCTAATGTTTGATGACACTTTGTCTTTATATTAAATGGTTTTAATATTGCTTTTTACGATCTCAGCTTAAAATGCTTCCTTTTAACTCTACACTATATTAGTGTATTAATCTATCAATATGCATTTATTAATGCTATGTTGGCATATACACTCATTATCTGATAGCTGTTTTAAATCCCTCGAGAAAACTTTAGTAACACAGTGTTTTGTACAAATTTGATGTTTCAGGTTGTAATAACGTACTTTGGTTATTACCCTTGTAATGGTTCTGTGATTATTATATATACAAACCAACTGGATCTTTTGATTTTTTACCAAAATTGTAAACTAATCTTTATGTTCTAACCACAAAGCATATTGATACTTTTGTGTTTTCACGGCGATAATTAGGCATCACAAGATACTAATGTCATTACTGTAATAAATATTTGCGAACTTTAAATATAAAATTTATTGTATTGGGAATGTATTGTATTGTAAAAAAATTCGCGAAGTTTGCGAAAAACTGCCCCCCTCACGTTTAGGGTACTATTTTACACTATATATATCATTTTTTGTTTTTAGATCTCAAATAATTGTTTTATCTCATTATTCGTCTGTTGATGGAATCTTCTACAGGGGAAGATATTTTGAAAGGTTACAGTCTGTACGTTACAAATAATACCAGTATGACTCGACCTGATGGATCTATAAATGAACACCACGGTCATCTGTGTTACCATGCCAACGGTGCAAGGTCACCGATGCTCAGCCAGACTACACACAGTGTCATGTTACACGGACAGTGCATAGTTTTCCATAACAATAGATCGAATGGGGAAGACGTATTTTTGGAACTGTGTGAAGTCCAAGTCTACGGTAAATCCCGTTCCATATGGGGTTATTATCGCCAGCGTAGAATAAATGATGATAGAGGGCGATTTTAAAACACCATATGGACCGAAACAATGGTTCTTAAATATTGCCGAGGTCCATATGGGGGTTATATCGCCCGCGTAGAATAAATGATGATAGAGGGCGATAAAACACCATATGGACCGAAACAATGGTTCTTAATTTTTATATTAGGTATGACGTTTCTTTAAAAGATGTCAAAAACAATCTCTGATTTGTATATTAATTACACGAAAAGCATTGGTGAAAGAACGTTACTACTGTATGAAGAGTTAAACACTGAAGAGACACGTTTTCCTTTCTTTACGTATCATACAGGCCGAAATGATACCACTAGTTTTCCAACTCTTGGTTTCGAGTGGTAATAATCTTTAATAATCTATATACGGATTTCCTCCACCGTCTAAACACGTTTTTGGCCTATTGATGCTAAACGTTTGATGTAATATTTATATTCATAAAACAAAAAAAAAATTGCATAATAATAGCCACGTTTTAAAAAAATGAAATTTCCGTTTCGATACAGGATGTCCAGTTGGTCAGTTTGGATATAACTGTGGCGGTACCTGTCACTGTAGGACTGGTGGCTGTGACCCGGACACTGGACAGTGTGATGTAAAGGGATGTGAGACAGGGTGGATGGGACTGTCTTGTAGTCTCCGATGTCACTGTGACGGGGGCATGGCCTGTGATATAGATACTGGGGCGTGTCCAGGAAGACGATGTCAGCCTGGATGGTCGGGATATAGCTGTTTTGTGGGACCACGTGTGATAACGTGTGTAATCAATGATGGTTTACTGTTAAAAAGGATGTTATTATTTTCGGTAGTAGACATACCTGGCGCTTGTTTTTGCAATTAAAATGGATAACTAATATTATTTTGATGATCATCATTATTTCATAAAACTATTATCCTTGCTCCATGAATGATATTAAAACTAAAACACGGATAAAAACGTCATAATAAATGTTTGGTGTTAACTAATTGCCATGAATCCTTTTGAGGTGATACACGACACGATAAAATCGACAAGCCGATTTCTATGTATGAACTTATAACTGGTGATATGGACCAATCCATACCTTGAGTGTTTCTTGGTTTTATTGTAATTAATCGTTTTCAGGAGATCTTGCACATGGTAAAACCGCCAGCCAGAGTTCCACGAATGGTCAGTTTGTAGCCACTATGGCAGTAGATGGGGTTATAACAAAGGATGTAGGATCTGATGGAAGTTGTTCACATACAGATCCAGAAGGAAGTCACCCAGAGGCCTGGTGGGAAGTAGATCTCGGGAGCGTCCAACAGATACGGACGATTAACATTGTCTACAGAGAGTTGTGTAAGTAACTGACATTGTAGATATAACCATACACGTATTTGTATAAGCATATCCAGTTAATATTGGTAGGTGTAAAAATAAAACTCACAATTGAATTCTAACGATGGTAGCTTTAATATGCCTTTTAAAGAACTGTGTTGAACTAAGTTTAACTGGAATACATGAGCTAAACTAATCTGACAAATTACAATACATATATATTGGTTGTATTTACACTCAAATGAAATATAGGATTTAATTGTTCAATATAACAAACTCGTACTTTTGTCCATCGTACTTATTTGTATCTAGAATTTGATAAAGCATGTCTGTTCACTCGCGCAGAGATATCTACCGAATGTCCGGATTTTACCTGTACGTATCAAACAGTTCAGTTGCTCTAAACATCCACCAAGTATTGCGAACATCCCACCTATGTTACCATGATCGAGGACCCGGCCTACCATCATATATCCAGTCACTGTCCTGTCCTGTATCTGGTCAGTATGTTATATTCTACAACAAACGGCCTGCTGACTATGAACCTAGAAATGTTACCTACTACAGCGAAACGAACGCAGTCATAGAGCTCTGTGAAGTACAGGTGCTAGGAGGTATATATGCATTGTTCCCTAAACAATGCAATCTTTGAATGCTAATGTATAACGTATATTCTGCGCGTATCTGAAATGTTCTTGTCAGCATATTAATATTAATTGGATAACATGTGTGCTAGAAATTGACAATACTTTAACCCATATTAAGTAAATGATACACTCTTCTTCTACACATGGAGATAGATGGTCGTATAATTCAAAATAATATTGGCATTTGAGATTTATTCATATATTTCCTTTTCAAAGTTGTGTTTGCATAAATGATATGAGATGAAAATTGTTGAGATATATAGAGGTTACGCAATGAGTAACTATTGGATATGAAATTTAATTCACTAGGTTGCATTATTTTTTAAAAAGTTACAAAAAGATGACTCGACAACATCATGTCTAAAATTTTTAATTGATTCATTTCAACTTGTGGATATTTGGAGAATTCGTAACCCAAGAAAATCGGATTACACATTCAAAAGGGGAATTTCAAAATCAAGAATAGACATGTTTCTTGTTACCAAAGACATTGAAAATGATATAGCTAAAACAGATATTACATCATGTGTTCATAGCGACCATAATATGATTACATTAAAAATCAATACAGATAAGGTGACAAATGGTCCAGGACGTGGAAAATGAATGTTAATACAATAAAAAACGATATGTTCAAAAATACATTTCAAGCCTTTTGGACTCTTTGGGTTACAGAAAAGAACAAATATGATAAATTGAAAGACTGGTGGAACATAGCAAAAAATAAGATTAAAGAAATAACAATTTCTGTTGCAAAGTGCTTGAATAAGACCGATAGGTACATTGATGAAATTGAAAAAGAACTGGATGCATTAACAAAGACTAACCCAGATAATGAAAAAATTCAACATGCTAACTAACATTCTGAGAGAGCATTGTAGTAATAAAGCAACAGGGTTGAGAGTAAGAGCGAGAGTTCAGGAGTTCGAAGAGCATGAAAGATCAACAAAATATTTTTTTTAACCTAGAAAAAACAGCGTGCTAAAGAAAAGCTTTGGCATGAAATTAAAACCACAGAAGGAGATTATAAAAAATGACATAAAATTCTATCCAAAAAGAACAGATTAAATTTTATAAGCAACTCTTTACATCGAAAGGATGGGACAGAGATGCTGCGGATATTCTTTTAGTTAATCTAGAGAACAAAATTTTAGATGATCAAAGAACATGTATGGATAAAGAGATGAGCGAAGATGAAATATTTAAGAGTATCAGTGAAATGAAAAAGAATAAATCCCGGGTGAAGATGGAATTGTTTCAGAATTTTGTCAGATTTACTGGCACATAATTAAAAAGAATTTATTGAACTAGTTTATGAAATATGTAATACAAATAAGTTATCAACATCACAAACAAAAGGAATACTAACGTTATTGTACAAAAAAGGCGAGCGTGAGACATTAAAAATTGGCTACCACTAACAATGCTAAACATTGACTATAAGATAATTGTAAAAACATTGGCCAACAGAATAAAGAAAGTTCTTCCAGATATCATACATCCGGATCAAAAAGGTTTCGTTCCTGGAAGAAACATTGCTGACGCGAATAGATTGATACAGGATGTATTTGGATATACTAATTTAGAGAATGAAGAGGGGTCTGTTATCTTTCTAGAACAACAAAAGCTTTCGATAGGGTTGAATGGGGATGGATAAACAAATGTCTCGAGCGATTTGATTTTGGAATAAATTTACGGGGTTGGGTATAAATGTTGTTAGTGGATGCGAAGACATGTATTAAGACAAATGGTTTTATCTCGGAATTATTTTGGCATTTCAAGATCTGCAAGGCAGGGCTGTCCTAATCGCACCAATTTTGTACATTTTTCAAGCAGAATCTTTGGCATGTTCAATTCGCAAAAGCAATAGTATAAACGGTTTTAAAACTTCCAGGTCAAATTGAAACAAAAATTAATATGTTTGCTGATGATACGCAATTGTTTCTTAGAGATGAAAAGTCAATTACGGAATCGTTTAAAATTTTAGGACAATATGAAAAAAGCATCAGGCTCAAAGGTAAATCTACAAAAAAACTACTGGAATATATCTTGGAAGATGGAAAAATAATCTACCTAGATTCACAGCAATCAATTGGACACGATCGAACATCAAAACACTAGGTATTCACCATGGGCATGAAATAGATAACGACGCAATATGGGGAGACAAAATAAATAAGATTAATAGTTGTATGCACGTTTGGAAAGCAAGAAACCTGTCTATCTTCGGTAAAAATGTTATTATTAAATCACTTATTATATCTAAGATTGGCCACGAATTAGACGCTCGTGGAATACCTGATAAATATTTGAAGGAATTAAACACACTAATTTGGATTTTTTTGTGAAATGGGAAGGATATGGTTCCTAGAAAGGATGCGTTCTCCAAAGTGTATTGGAGGCATGGATGTTATGGATGCTAGTTTTTTTTCACATTGAGTAAACAAATAAAATTGTTATATAAAAAAATTAAAATTCCCATTACTTCATGGAATGCAATTGGTCAGTACTGGCTGCAATCATTAGACAGTAAGTTTGGAAGCAATTTCTTTCTGTCTAAATGCTCAGACACTAATTCGTTAAACTTTAGTCGTATTTCTAAATTTTACAAAAACTTGTTATCAGCATGGTCCACACTTTTAAGAGCTAATGATGCAAGAAACATACAGGAACTTTTGAATCAAGATTTATTTGGCAATCATATGATTGTATTTAATAGAAAACCACTTTTCTTTAACTCCTTTTCAAGCAGTGGAATACATACGGTAGTTGATGTATGGGATTCCACACAGAAACAGTTCAAAAGTGATCGAGATATTTATGGGAAACTAAGAGATAAAAGAAACTGCATTTCAGAGTTATCGAGATTGAAGTCTGCAATACCAATGAAATATAAACGAATATTACGCGAGGAAGATTTTTAAATAAGGAAAAATCTAATATTTTGTGGATTCTGAATTGAATTGCATTGATCGAAATAATAAAATAATCGAATATAAAAATTTAAAACTCAAATCAGTAAGCATGAACTTAACGGGAATAATAGACCCGATGTTGAAATAAAATGGGAGAACCTTTATCAAATACAATTTCAATGGAAAGATATCTGGTTAAATTGTTTTAATATATTAACATGTCTTAAGATTAAAGAATTTCAATGGAAAATGTATCCACCAACTTTTATATACAGAAAAGAAGATAATAAAATTCGGTAACTCAAATGGAAAATGTCATTTATGCAAAGTCGAAAACGAATATATACAACATTTATTCTTCAGTTGTGCTTATACAAAACTTATTTTGGATTATATGGATACCATAATGAAAAACGTTGTACCTGAATATATTTCAGGAACACTAGATAAAGAAGAAATTGTTATTCTTGGTTATCCTGGTAAAAGTAGACTTGCTTTATTAATGTGCGCGCGCGTGTGTGTGTGTGTGTGTGTGTGCGTATGCGCGCGCGTGTGTGTGTGTGTGTGTGTGCTGTATGCATTTATTAAAAGTGTGTATTGTACATGTATGTTGTGTAGGTGTATGAGTTGAAGTAGAATAGATAAAATTGTTTCTGTTAGCTGGTGGTTAAGTGATTCTCTGTTGCTCTGAGTGAAAAAAAGTAGCAAAAGTCAAGAGCTTAAACGATTGTCTTTTGTTACTGTTAAAATAATCAACGAGATCGAAATAAATTCGTAACTATTTTAAGCGATATTGAATCATTTGTGTGAATGCAAATCGTATGTAAAATAGGCGTACTGATGTATCACCCGTATTGCAAAAAAAAGCTTATGATATTAAAAAATGCATTTTTATTAATATTTTATTAATCAACAAATTTCTTTTATAAATAGCATCGTTATATTTGTTTAAATTAAGGTAAATTTACTATGAAACCATACAGAGTTATTGTACTATTATATCCAAAACAAAATCAATCGCTGACTATATGTGCGCAAACGAAGTGCACTAGGTCAAAGTTCAATTTCCACACCAATCAAAATAACGGAAGGTGTTATTACACTAGAAGAAACTCAATCTATTTATCCAACATCCAGTACGTTTATACAATGACCAGAGAGTGGAAAAACACGATGTATTTTGGTAGAAATGTTATATACAAAGGACTGTTTATGTAATCCTGTTTACTTTGAAAGATGCATCCATAATAAATGTTTTGACCAGTTCTTGTATATTTTTTTACATAACAGGGTGTGCTAACCACACATTTGGACGAGACTGTACCCAGACCTGTCATTGTGTTAACTCTGACTGTAACATTGGGTCCGGGGTATGTAATGTACTTGGATGTACGGAAGGATGGAAGGGGGCAAACATGTAGTCAAGGTAACGACCTAACAACAAGATAAACATAGACATAGACTTATGGACATCGTAAAAGCTTTGCTTTGTTCAAGCAGGTGATTATAAATAGTTTGTACGAGAAAGAAAGACAAAAAAACCTCATTAACAAGTTGATATATATCTTGGTAGGATGATTGTTACCTTCACATTTATCCCAATTTGTTGTATTCCAATGGCAAGGTTTGGTGTTCAGGGATAGATTTTTGGATATAATGCTGGTTTCATATCAGTAAAATTGATCAACAGAAGGTCTCACTGATTGGCTTTATGCATACAAACATGAAAACTCGGCTTATAATACCATATCATGAAAGCAGCTGTACTTACATATCAAAACACATGCGAAACAAAACAATAGCTTTGTGTTTGTACAATGGCAAAAAGGATGTTAAGTTGAAGCGAAGTAGTGCCCGTATGAGGAACATTTTCATCAATCAATTTTTTTACGTAGTAGACGACAACCTTGCAATTTAAAAAAGATGACAATATTTAAATGATAATTCCCGGGATGTAAGATGATTAGATATGGTTAAGTTTGCCAATGGTACAATCTTATGTAATATATCATCAAATTATCTGCTTTTGCCGATAAAAAGATGATCAGTTGATCACAATTTTGAAGGCATTTTTAACATTCCATTGTAAAAGTGACGCTATGTTACTATTAAGCACCTTAATTTTTGTTCAGGGCATTTATTGTCAGATGAGATTTTAAAATTGACAATTCGGCTTCATAAAATATTTAAACTATACCAATATGGGTAGCGTGCCAATTTGGTTAGCGTCACGTTAGACCGATGAGTTATATTTCAAAGTACTATTAATATCCTCTTAGCATTAGTTATTGCCCATCAAATTAAATTTTTCAAATACAATATGTTTGTATTTTTGTCCTGTTCGTTATATTATCATTTTGATATGCTGTATCGGATTTGGAATAAGAAGGTTCCAAGATTTTGATGGTCTTTCAACTAAACAAAAAATGAAAAAATTCCTGCTACATGTAAATATTTCTAAACTCATATGATATATGAACTCGTCGTGTAAGCAACAAAGACAATTGATAGAACTGTCACATGTTTCAAAATACAGCCTGTACCAACCAGACATTCGGACGAGACTGTAATCAGACCTGTCATTGTGCTAACTCTGACCGTGACAGGAGGACTGGGGGTATGTAAAGTACCCGGATGTACGGAAGGATGGAAAGGACACACGTGTAGTCAAGGTAACAGTTTGAACATAATCAGGAGTTTACAATATTTAGACGTCCACTACACAGTACCTCTAATATACTTTAATAATATTGAATTACTTGATGTAGATAACTATGTGTGTGAACAAGGTTGACTGGGAATTAAATATTATAGAATATCAAATATATAGACAAAAGTTTTAACAACTCAGCATAAAGGGCTGCAGTTGGCTTAAAAAACTGAAATAAAACGGAACTTAACAATAAGAACACGATTGTTTCCTTTCATCCAATTTACACTTTCATATATGTGATCTTTTATAAGTAAAAAAAATATTGAATTTTATATGTTTGGTGTTTGGCTTTGAAATATTTATGGAATATTTATTTGTTGAAAATTACAGCCTGTAATTACCACACATTCGGACGAGACTGTACCCAGACCTGTCATTGTGCTAGCTCTGACTGTGACAGGATGACTGGGGTATGTAAAGTACCCGGATGTACAGAAGGATGGACAGGAGACACGTGTAGTCGAGGTATGGGAATATCAATAATGTAACAGTGGACATTTGAATATTTGAAATGTATTAACATACGTCTATTGATATTTGGTGTTTACCTAACAATAAATATTGACATGGGTAACCAGATGTATCCTACCTGGTGTCATACACTTGTCTCCCTTTGTATGGTAACCTGCACTAATCACATATTCGTACAAGATTAGCAAACTAGATATTACAGTCAGCATACATGATGTATTTTGCCGTTTATCCATTAAGTTACATTAGTATATCAAAACAATTCACTAAGAAGCAATAGATTAATTAATCGTTATCTATTGGTTTTGTTGTACAGCATGCATCAACCACACATTCGGACGAGACTGTACTCATGTCTGTCAGTGTGCTAACTCTGACTGTGACAGGAAGACTGGGGTATGTAAAGTACCCGGATGTACGGAAGGATGGAGGGGACAGACATGTAGTCAAGGCAAAGATATACCGCTTATTCGTTTTAACTTTGTTACGTTTTTAATGAAAATTAACGCTATAATTCACGAATCAAAGTTTTCGATTAAAAGGCAAACCCTAAAGATAACATATTTTTTTCGACTCCATTTATGTAAGTGTAAGTAGGAATGAAGCGCTGCTATATTTTTGGTGCCGTTTATACTTTCGTTATAGCTAGAAAATGTAATAATTATGAGACACTATATTATTGAAAAAACCCTCTAAATATTTCTTTTTCAATATCAAAAGAAGGTTGTTATACATTCATGAATGGAGATACTTCGTAGAAAATGTATTATATATGGGTAAAAATTTAGCAATTGTAAAACCTCAAATAAGGTAAACAACTTAAGCGTTTTGTAAATCTACGGCGGCGGCCCCACAGTATGAGGGCGTAATGATCTGCTCTATTCCCGAATTTTTCTTATTTGAAGTCAATTAAAGTCAAAAAGTCTTTTCCCTATATAAAGCTGCAGGATTCAGTGATCAGTCAGGTGTGAACAATGTCTTTGACAACAAGTTTAGACCCGCTGTCTCCAATTGCTATGCATCGTAAGAGCGACTATTTTGGGAATTTAACATTTGCTATTCTACTATCGTCCATAACGATATTATTTTTCCTGAACTTGTAACTTTTGACCACTACTGTACACAAAGGTTCTTGTGCTCCAATTTAGTCGACTCAAAACGTAACGTGTATAGCAATACGTTTTTACATTTAAATTCCCACTACAATCTATAATATACTTATCAAATACACAGAATGTCCATCTGAGAAGTTTGGGACCAATTGTTCCAAAGTGTGTCATTGTCATGTTCCCGGATGTGATCACGTGACTGGAATATGTTACCACGTGGGATGCCATCAAGGCTGGTTGGGCCAAACGTGCAACGAACGTATGTTTATAAATAATTCACAAATATTTTTAATCGTCAAAGAAAAGTATAACTGGTGTTATACATATTTTTGCTTTAAAATAAAAAAAAATAATAAAAAAGAAAAGCATTAAAACCTAATGAAAGTTTCTGTTCTGGAACAAAATTTATAATCTAAAATACAAAGAAATGAGTTTTTTAAAATATTCTCTTGTGGATAGAAATTGATATTGTATACATTCGTTGATTCCATTATCTTTATTGATGTGTTCAAAGTAGCAACTATTATATTAAGTAAATCGCTTTTTATGGCATTGTAAACCATGCTAAAAACAAAATAGTATTACTAGATAGTATCTTAATTTCCTGTAAATATAGGTGTAAAATTCTAGTACGAAAATTGCATATTATCTAATATACCGTCATATATCAATAATTAAGTAATGTGTGGTAATGACATGTTGAAAAACGTTAATACTGGAATCTGATATAAAAATAGTGGTGACTGTTTCTATATCCCAAAGTGAACAGAATTCGAAAGAAAAGAAATAGACGAAGTCTTAGGAGCCACTGTATACTAAGGTAAGTACCATTTTAAGTACTTGTTGTGAACCACGGTATTCGATGACGTCGCCGATGTGTGCTGACGGGTTCATGTGGCGACCGTGAAATCAGTCTCTTCTAATTCTAACAACTGAACCTAACCAAAAGGGTCGAGCATTGTTCATTGTTCAATATCTTGACTAATCTACTGTTTGAGGTGTTTCTCTTACTTAAAACATGGCACGCTGAATGTACAGGCCTAGCATATGGCTATTGTGTAACTAATCCTACAGCTACAGTTAAGGCATTCAACCCACCTGTGTCACTAAACAATTTAAACACAATTGTATAATGTCTGCTACGGTTCATGCAAGCATTAGCATGAAATAATTCAGGAAATTGCATACTAATGTTATTAGCCAGAGTGAGATTTTTATTGTGAGTTTAAATTCTCTTCATATCTAAATTTGAGCATAGAACCAGAGGCAACAGTTGTAGTGATCAATCTTTAATAAAGTCAGTTGTGTGCGCGTTTAAAAGTGTTTATTCAAATTGTCCATCAAGGATTTTTATTTTGTGGTAAAATGGTAAATTTAGGGGGGGACTGGAGTTTATGTCAGAAGCAGACAATTCACTTGATTATAACTTGTGGGAAATTTACAAGGTATGGAGGATTACCATGGATACATAATTTGGAATATACCGCTTTACGTTATGAAATGAAGCAATAACAACAGTTAAATGATATGATTTGTCCTTTTAAAAACTATAACATCAAAATTAAGTGAAGGAAATTTTGTAAAGGAAACTACATTGAAATTCAGTGAAAACGGCAAAGTGATGAAAAGAAACTTAAGCTTAATTTTTCAAATTTTGTTCATTAGGCTTTGTTTGATTCTTGGATATGGAATTTTACTAGGATTTATGTGTTAAGTGTATGTATTCAAGAAATGACGCAATTTAAAAAAAAAGTGAAATTTATTGGGACAAGAAAAATAATGAAAGCATTCAATTTTCAATAAAGAAAGTGCATGGAGCAAGGAGTAATTTTTAGCGTTGTGGTTGATAAGATTGGATTTATGCCCGACTTCTACGAATCAATGTATAAAACAGAAAATATTGTAATAATAATAGTATTATGAAGTTTTGTATTACATTATATGTCGAATTTTTATTTGATTTATTGTGCTGTATGTAGGTTGCTCTCTATCTGTCACTGTACATTAGTTTACCTGGACCTGTAGATTTAGTTGAAACTAAATCTACAGCTACAGTAAACTAATTTGTACTTATTTACAGACAGAACAAGTACACTCAGACAATAGTTGATGACAACGAAATATGACGCCATAGCCATGTTTTAACCTTGTATATTGTTAACGCACTATTCACATCATACTCTTCGTATTGTATAGATTGAAGTTAATTTCAGGTTTAAAATCAGGTTAGGTCGTTTGAAATAGCCGTTATCATTGTGTGCTAGAAGAAACAAAACACACAGAATATATATGCCACTGGTTTTAATACGTTTTGGTATAATGATATTTTCAGTAATGCGATAAAAATACGTTAACGTAGTTAATTTAACAATTATAACGTGGAAACGCATTGTTCTTTGAATCAATTGTTGTAAAATCAAAAGAATGAACAGAAGTTATTGAAAAAATAATTTGTTTACAGACATTTATGGTTATGTTTTAAGTCATGTAATACAATATGTGAGCTGAATTTTTAATAATTAAAACGAATTCAATCTCTATCATTTCTATTAATAATATTATATTATTGAGCACATGTGTTTCACCTGTGGTCAGTACCAAGCAACTTACCCACTTGGTATTCCAGCTCGAAACCCAAATGTAGAGGGCTAGTGGTACATTTAAACATATAGCTATACTGATAAGTGTGAGTACTTTACTTGATATTCTCGACAAAATGATAATGCTTTTTCTATGTATTTTGTCAAGATGCTATAATACTGTAATTTAATATGTTATCTTGAATTTCGGATTCTTTAATTAGCAACCGATATTAAAATAAATTCATTTGTACACGAATTTTTTTTATATAATCATCCATGGGAAGTGAATATAATTCATTGTTTGCATGTTTCATTTAAACATACAGCAACATGATGTACATCCTAGTGTATACAGCACCTAGGTAAGATATTATCTATTTTAAAATGGTATAGTGTACCTGTAGATTAACACTTAACAAAACAAATTGTGTTTGTATATCTGCGACAGAAAGCGTCACTCATTGTTAATTAATGTGTTATCTTTCTACGCGTTATTTTCTAATTTCTGATAGCCTTTATGAATTTGTATACATGAACGTATCGTGAGTTTTGTCAATATTTAAAAATCAGCAAACAGTGCCTTGCTTTATATTTACTGTATGCTATCAAGTTAAAGGGATGTTACCGACGTTGAGTCTTTTTAATATTATTGTATTAAACATCAAATGAAGATATAGGTGGGTAACGTCGATAAAAATATGAGTTTTATGTGACAGTTGTTCGTCCCACATAAAGACAAAGGAATGAATTCTATACAATGTTATGTTTTCAATAACTTTTTTTCTAATAGAGTAAACAAATGGAATTGAAATAGTTCGTTTATTAAAATAGTTAAATAACATCGACATAGTTTATAAATACAAAGAACACAGAGCGTAAAGATTCAAATGAAACAGAGAAATTTAAATAACTCGTTAAAATGTATATTAAAATAACCCATATAACAAAAGTACAGAACACGGACTAGTATCAAATCCATTTATATTTTCACATACTAGCTTTAAGATGATACTACCCAACCTGGTACAACCCACGAGATAACAACATGGATCTGGGACGATATGGAAAAAAAAAACAAAAAAAACAACAGAATTCCGGCGGGACAAGGGTATGATAACAGGATAACGATTTCAATGATAACAAGGCCTTCCTTGTCCATATCTATATCGTGTAATGGAGGAATTTAACTTCCTTGTAATCATTATAAATAATATGGCCACATCTAGGACATCATGAAGTGATCAGAAGTGTTTTATGGATGATAGTGTAAGATGGGAGTTGTAGGATATTACACCGCTGTCCTTGTGGTTTGTTTTGGGATTTATTTCGTGAATTGTTCACGTAAGTTTTACACCTTAATTATGTTTTGAAAAAAAATGTTATCTATTGTCTAATGGTCATATTACATCTATGATATTAGCATTCTTCGTCGTCTTCATTTAAAGTTCATTCATTGTAGTTACAATCTGTATCCTACTCACCAACGGTATTCGCCTCGTAATTGTCAGGTCTCTATTTCAATCTGTCACTTCGCTCTACTTTTTGGCCTATTTAATCTCTTTTTAATCTCATTATTCTCATTCTCTTTTTGCTTTCCGTCTTCTTAAAAATGTTTCTAGTTAAAAAAAATATTTGGCGGAAAAAAGTGAATGATCGAACTTGACAACGGTGGTAAATGAAATGAATTATAAAATACATGTTTTACACGACATCAAAATCGGTCATAATCGTAATGAATTTATTTGTAGTCTTTAGTACAATCAAAGTCTGCATGCTGTATTGTATTTGTGTCTATAACGAATACTCTCTATAGGTACACTAGATACTGGATTTGCAATTGCTCTCGTCCATTTTTATCGGTATTATCCTTTCATGTTCACTGGATTACCTATCCAGATAATATTATTGACATGGATGTTCAGCAACCGAATACAAACTTTATCTTGCTGCTGAATAAAGAAGACGGTAATTCAAAATGTTTGCATGTGGTTAACAGGAACATTAAATATGCTGTACGTTTCATTGTCTTGTTAATACTCTGATTCTTGATGATACTACTTTAAAGCTATTGGATGAGATGATACCATTAAACAATTAGAGTAACGACTAGCATTAGTATACCTAAGGCGGTAAATAGCATACGGATGATACGCATCACACTCGATTCCTACATATGTATATTTTCGTTAGGTTATACTCTTCATTGACAATAACAAATTCAACAAAATTATGTTTATTTTTTAAGGTGATTTGGGTCTTAACAAAACAGCAACACAAAGCTCAACATATCAGGAATACGTCAACGGCCACTTAACGAGGTATGACGCCGGTAGAGCAGTTGACGGATTCCTCGCGACTCAGTTAGAGAGTGGACATTGTACCCACACAGGGCCGGACATCACCAGGCGTGGTGGAAGGTAGACCTAGGACAGATGTACAGGATACAGATGATCAACATCACGTTCAGACATTTCCGTAAAGTGATTGCTCGGAAAATTAAGAAAACTATGAATTATAAATATACAATATCTGTTCTTTTATTGCATTATGTAATATATCTAGAGGATTTGAAAGAGAACCGAAAACGTTACACACAGAAGTGTAAACAAGACTAAGGCCTGGTGGAAGGTAGACCTTGAACAGGTGTACAGGATACAGATGATCAATATCACATAGAGACGTTATGGTTGATAAAGAAGTAGCCTTTAGACTTATTAATTACAATTAATTGAAATACATAGTTGCGTAACATTTAGGTACAAAACGCTCCGACTAGCAAAATATAATGTACATCAATACACTCTTCCACAAATGTTACTATCCCGTTATTAATGAGCTACATATTGTTCAGGAATTTAAAACAATCACATATTGTCGTGATTTGCAAGTATATTTACCCACTCAACCGAAAGCACACGATCTGTATTGGATTCATTCGAAGGAATGGAAATTTACATTAGTCAATAGTCAATGGTCAATTTCATTGAGCAAGGGATATAAAGAGATCAGAAAAGGCGTGCAGAGGGATCAACAACTCTGCTGTCTTGTGTCTTGGAGTGTTTCTATTGACTCATTAACTTTTAAATACATTACTTTTATTATTATTTGAAAAGAGCTTAAATGATCAAATGTTTCCATTTTTGTTATAATAATCATGTTTTAATTTATACATCAATAAACCTCACGTGCGTTACATTTGTACCAGTTGTACCAATGTGAAATGACACCCCCTAATGGAACGCGTTTGGATGTATCCATGATGGCGGCACCCATATGAAAGATACGCTTGGAATATAAAAGAAAATTGAAAATTTTAAATAAATAATCCACGTAATTCCATCGGATATAAACACTCTCTATCTTGTGTTCCACAAAAAAAAAAACCATTTCGATGCCATCTTGGATCCTAGTGGTACACTTCTAAAAACGAACTACTTGTACAGTACAGTTCTGCTGCTACGGCGCGTTCCATTTGAGATACAGCAGATTCGTACCGATACAACTGATACGGAAACTGCAAATGGAACGCCAAGTTTTATGTTTTATGATCTCACATGGAGGTTACATTTCTATATATTAACAAGTTTGTTGAATGGATTGTTGTAATGACCTGTGTATAGTTCCTTCGCTACATTATGGTATGAGTTCACCAAGGTACAGTCTCAAAATCTATGCAGGGATGTGAATTGGTGGACAGGCGGGTGCGCTAAACAGCTGTGAATCAATATTATTTTAGATTTAAATATCCGCTATTTCTAGACGCGATAATTACAAATCTACAAGTACAGTTACCATGGAAAACTGTCATTCCCCTTCAAATACGTATCCGTAAATGAATGTAGACATATAGTGTATAACGCATATAAATCATAGGTATACTACACTAAAATAGACAAATCATACATTATTATCGTAACACTGGTTTTTCAGGAATTGGAACATGGTATATATTTACATCCATATATTTCAATTTAAACCTTTTAAACGCATGTGACATACAAGGACAAGGAATATGAATTAATAAAGCAGATATTCATGGTGTTGTTACTAAAATCAGTTTATCATAGATACTTATATGTACAGAACAAACTCGTCTACAAGGCTACAGTGTGTACGTTACAAACAACACCGACATGACTCGATCTAGTGGCTCTATCAATGAACAAGACGGATATCTGTGTTACCATGACAACGGTCCAGGGTTACCAACGTTCATCCAGACCCGGCAGTGTCATGTAAAAGGACGGTACGTCGTGTTCTACAACAGCAGATCAGGCGGAGAAGAGGCATTTATTGAACTGTGTGAAGTTCAAGTATATGGTTAGTATATCATTTAATTGATTAATTAACTTGAAACTAAATTAGATTTATTTATTACTTTTGACCTGGCAGATTATCAGTTAAACTAGTCTATCAACTAGGTTATACGTAACCTATATTGAAAAAAATGCATTTTGTGTTGTAAGAAATACCGAAACGCTATTGTTTTCATTTATCAATTATATAAGTTAATCTTATAACCTTAATCTTTTTTTTCATTTTGAAAATTCAAAATTACCAAGTAAAGCGACGCCCGATTGATTTGAAAACCTCTAGAATCCGGAAATAATGACATGAAACCATAATAACATATGTGCATTCAAGTAATTTTAAACGCGAAGTAATCAAAGTAGAACTCAAGGATCACAAAGTTGAAGACGCAGGCGGTTTTAATCGAACGCCGCAACACAACTGCGTTAAATATCCTGCCACATTATGAAATGCGTAAGCGTGTGTAATCATACGATGCATAAGACTAAAATATAACTGATTTAACGTCAGATAAATAAAACGATTTTTACCTTCATATCAGGAAAACCCCAGATATATGCTCCATCAGACGGAACTCTTTTTATTTGTATGTTCATTGGATAAATTGGCGGGAATTTCCGCCGCTTCGAGTGGCTGTTCCAAATGCCTGTCAGAGCCAAACGATATCATTCAATTTTAGTCTTATATATGCCGTAAACACTAAATAGGGTAAATATTGAGCTATGAAAAAATAATAGTTAAGACTATAAATATAAGGATAAAAGTATCTTTCTGGTGGTTCTAGCGAAGGATAAAATTGAAAAAGGGTATCGATATTTGAAATAAAACGAAGCGGTTATGAAATAAATATCGATACCCTACTCAGCTTTATGCTCCGATAGAACCACCAAACAGATACTTTAAACCTTAAGTATGGAAGTGAGTTGTCACCTTGAAGACAAGTGTATATATACATGTATCTATACACGACTTTATATTTCGATACAGGATGTAGTTTGAATTGTTTTGGATATAACTGTGGCGGTACCTGTCACTGTGCGACTGGTGGCTGTGACCCGGATACTGGACAATGTGACGTCAAGGGATGTCAGACAGGTTGGATGGGGCTGTCCTGTATTCTCCGATGTCACTGTAACGGGGACGGGGCCTGTGATATAGATACGGGGGCGTGTCTACATGGAAGACAATGTCAGCATGGATGGTCGGGAGGAAGCTGTTTTGTTGGACCGCGTAAGTTGTTAACAAAAGAATATGATGAACACTATATATACAGGTATAAAAGCAGTTACTGTTAGATGAACTATATGTATGGCTTACATTGGACCTAAGTGTACATAGGTTATATACTTTTGTGAACATTTTGTGTACCTCATACCGGATTTACTTATTGAATGCGATATATGCGGTAGTCTACGGAAGAACGGTTTTTGTTGTACTGCATTGAGTTATGATATCCAAAATGATACTATATACATTACACATGAAATACCAGATTTCATTTTTCCTTCCATTTTTAAAGCCATTGAGTATGTTCTTTTTTTCTGATATTGTTTTGTTACAACTTGTTGTAGCTATTTATTATTTGATATAATGTGTTGACACTTCCATTTTCGTCAGTTGACGTGTACCACCCAAAATGATACAATGTGCCATGCAAAAGCGAATTACTATTTAAGGATACTGGTTGTATTTTATGACGAAGCTGCGATTGTGCGTATCTTGTGTTATCATTGCTGTGGTAGTATTTAAGTACCGATTTATTAATTTTCTTCAACAGTAACCACCATAGACCACTGCAAAGACATCAATTAACTCATGAAAACTTCGATTTCCATGACATTTCATAAACTTGTATTTGTTTTAAGCATGATAACATTGCGTGGGAAGCAATTGTTATTAGAAAAGAACACAATCGAACCTGTTTTAACAAACGTCTATTTTACATTTAGAATAGTTTTCAAAATAATTACGGATTGCGTGATATCAGTTTATGTAAAAATCAAAATGGAGAAAATTACGATATCTGTACACTTAGTTTGAGACAAATATTGTAAAGCAACTGTATTTATTGATAAAACTTTTGGATGTTCTGACAGAAAAAAGTATGACACCAATAGTACTTGTCGCATTTTTTTGGGATTCACACGTTTCGGAACAAGTTAACAATTTCAGTGGTATGTTTAGGAGAAAATAGCAAACAAAAACGAATGATTTATCTATAGTTCAATCATTGATAAACAAGGCAAAATGTATCATTAAATGGGAGGCTGAAGTTGGTTCCGAATTCCAAGTTCCGAGTTCGGTTTAAGCTAAACGGAAAAGAAATTCAGTTTATGCATTTCGAATATACACATTATGATGGTTATTTGTAATGGAGTAAAAAAGCATCCAAACTACGATTATTTCGTTTACACTTATGCGGGAAAATAAGTTTCAATTTTTAAAAAATGTCCCAATTCACTATTACATTTTTCGGTGACTAATCGTTTTCAGGGGATCTTGCACATAATAAAACCCACCAAACAGAGTTCCACGAATGGTAACTTCGGACCTTCTATGGCTGTAGATGGTATTATAACAAAGGATGTAGTACCGCACGGGAGTTGTTCACATACAGATCCAGTAGGAATACATCCGGAGGCCTGGTGGGAAGTAGATCTCGGGAGCGTCCAATGGATACGGACGATTAACATTGTATACAGACAGGAGTGTAAGTATATTTCTCCATGTAGGTTTACTTGTATGTTTCAATAGAATTATTACACAACACATTAAACATTTTGATAGAGGGTCAATATAAATTTGTCATATATACTGTGTTACTTGATAATAATAGAAAAGAAGAACCAGTAGCTGAATTTAAAAACACGATGTAATATAATATAAATAAAAATATAGAGAGATGACTTACAGTATCTAGAGTAACTGTTTGTGGTACAAGAACGATACAGAAAGGAGGAGTGGTAATTTAGAACCTCTGGCGGCTATGACCGATAAGCATTAATTTTAATTGCATTATAATTAATTAAAAATCACTCAAAAATATAATTTTCGTTCCAACATACCTGGTCCAAAAAAGGGACTCTGACGACCTGACCTTAATCATATGTCATATCAAGATGTCCTTACCACCGGGTATATGTAAACAAAAAATAATGCTTATGAGTCATGGCCACCAGAGAGCCCAAACTGACACTTCAAACTGCAACTGTAAATAAATTACCTTGTGTAATTATTAATCTTTCCAGGTTCCTAATTAACCATGTTCATAGCAAATTTACAGAGGAATTAATACAAATGTCCATAGACAGTTTGTAATATGCAATGCAAATATTTTATTTTTACATCCAGTATGTTGCAATTATTTTGATTTTCACTGAAGTTGAACTCGATGTTTTTTACTTTTACTATGAACATGACCAGCGTAACATTGGTCTTCGCGCAAGAAAATATTATAAGTAAACGTAGATTCCGGTATCAGCAAATGATGAAGCAGGCTGAAGTGACGATAACAAATACTGCATAACAGTAAATAATTTGTTGAACTTGAAATAAATTTACAGGCTACATAAACCACCAGAACAATGCCAATCCCTTCACGTCGCGGTAACTCCATTTTGAATCGAAGCGGGAGACAACCGTATTGCACAGTCTGAACGTAATCCTTCAGAAGCTTTGGCTGACGATTTCCGCAATAACTTCTAAATCTATTGCCAATGTTTTAGTTTTTCCTCTGGATTACACTGATACGATAAATGGTTTCTAAATAAGTATGACTCATTGTAATATTTGTACTATTTATTTTAATTAGTTGTATTAGTATTTGTTGCAATGACGGTCTTTTGCCTTACGTCTCTTGTTGCAGACTTGGACAAGCCCGGATCCAGAGAGACTCGCAAAACTTTATAATAAAAGAATATAGAAATAAAATACGTTTGAATTGAAATATAAGTTGAGTTCCTCTTGAAACAAATTTGATGAACTACGATGCAGTTTATGCTGAATTTCTTTTCAAAAGGAACTTAATTCATCACCCCATGAGATCGACCAAACAATATTCAATCCTTAAGTAATAGTCATAATAGTGCTTCCAGACTTAAGCAAGTAATTCATAGCTCTAATACATGGTTGTGATTTAATTTAGCTCTTGACAATCGGAGTATATACATGCATAGCTAAATCATAACTTCAAGAATATTGAAGAACCTCTTAATTCTAGAAACATTTGAAGTCAGTAATTAAACAGGCACAGAATATTACAGAAATAGCTCAGCCTGCTTCCCCCTTATCGTAAGCACGTTTGATCATTAATGCGTTTATACATCGTGATCATCTAGAACGTCTTTGTACACCAGTACAACCACTTACTTACATTTACAAGCACTGATCTAAATTAAAAAAATGGTCGTAGCAGATGTCTCCCTTCTCCCTTCCTACTACTCTAGAATTCTTCAATTATTATTACTATTGAAATAATTCCCAAAGACATCGAGATATATGAAAGACGAAAAAAACAGCCCCTGACATGTTTTCAGATATGTTTCTATTTGAAATATTTTCTTTTTGGGCCTAAAAAACTACTTTTTTCTTATCCTTTTTAATAAATTTTTTTTGATAATTTGATGGTTAAATGTGTTTGATAATGACTATTTCTATTCATTAATAAAGATAATTTCAAGAAGTATTAAATATGTACGAGACCAAGTAATGATACTCCATCATATATTGATTTCAACGTAAAATCGTATAAGGATGCAACACGCTGTAGCGCGTCGAGCTTTCAACCGCTACAAGCCGCGATGTACCTTGGCAGAACGCATCGAAACTGCTACCAACAACATTGGCTTGCCGTAAAAATCGTGCCAAACCTGAACAAAACGTGCAGCCAATCTGCACATCAACCGTGATTGAATGTGGAAAAACGCAACGTAATGTTACAAAAGCACCGTGAGTTGCCGGAAAACGTGCTTGCTGCCCGTTTCATTACGGACCGTCTGCAAGTTATGTTACGGCTCCGTACGCACTGCTGCGTTTTGTTGCGTCAATCCCGTATTATTAGGTCATTTTATGTTTCCCATCTGTACCGTGAGTGCCGTGACAATTTTTTGACAGTTTAAAAAAGCTGGCACGGCATCCACGGTAATCTAGGCCGCTCACGTTTATCTATCGCGTCCTCCTGCGTTGTCTCACGTTGTGTCGCGGTCACCGCGTTTTGTCCATGGTGGTCTGAAACGGGGCTGCCGTGGCCGCCGGGAACAAAGTGTTAACCTAGCATTATTTAATAGGTATTGACAGCTTGAGAATAATAATTATATAGCTTCAAGAATATTGGTGAACCTACTTCTATAAATATATATACATCTGTCTATGTATGAGGGTTCTCTTTATAATGCGAGCGTGGTTTTATTAAAATTTCGTTTTTTGTTACTTGTTTAGGATTATTACACAACAAATTAAACATTTTCATAGAGGCTTCGAATAAATGTGTCACATACACTGTATTACTTGATAAAAACAGAAAAGTAAAAAACTGCAGCTGGATTTATAAAACACGATGTAATAATATATACAAAAATATAGAGAGATGACTTACAATACCTAAAAGTAATTGTTTGTGGTTTGCGATTCGAGTTGTGAATGTGTGGAATAGTCTCCCGGAAATTGTTTTCAGTGCAGAAACAATAAATGCGTTTAAATCCAAATTAAACAAGGAATAGAGAAATCACCCGCTGAAATTTAGTCCGGATTGCTACTGATGATACCATGTGAGGTCATGATCATATCTGCCACCAAATGATAGGGTTGTGATGTAAATGGACATAGTATAGTGCATCCATAACCATATGGAAAATATAAGTGTTGTATATATAAAAACATTAGACAGAAAGAAAGACAGTTTTTAAAGTATGGGCAGTTATTTTTAACTTTAAATTGAGTATGTGGGCATCTATGAGTGTGATCTGACGATGTATGCGCAACAAGTGAAAATCAAGTGACTCAAGTCTAAATTGAGGAGATCAAGAGGTATTGTTGCCTATATAGACCGAATATCAGGTAAATCAGGTAGATTTAACCCCCATACCACGCAAGGGACTCCAATCTGACCTTGGCCATATGTCATATCATGCTGTCCTAACCCCTGGGTATCTGCAAAAAAAAAAAAAAAAGAAAAAGAAAAATGCTTATCGGTCACGGCCACTAGATTCCCACTTGACACTTCTCTTTAAAATTTTAGCTCTAAATGAATATCCTTAACCCTTCCAGGTTCCGAATTTACAATATTCACAAGTCGCACAGGAATACAAATGCTGATGGACAGTTTGTATAATGCAATGTAATTATTCTATTTATACATACAGTATGTTGCAATTATTTCAATTTTCACTGAAGTCGAACTCGATGAAACTACTTAAAAGTCCTGTTTCATTTACGTATGAACATGGCTGAGGTTCAGGACTACTAAGCCTAGATATAAATAGTTGTTGTTTAAAAAAGTGCAAATATCACTGACAAATTTTACAATTTTGAGAACATTTAAGCTCTCATTTTGCAGTTTTAGCAATAGTTTTGTTCACTTCGTCAGCAAAGGAGAGGTGAGGCGTGTGTAGTTCAGGCCAATTTTACACATTAGGTATGTTTTGATCGAGTATATTAAATTTTTCTGTCCTTTTGCTACTTTCCTGACCCATCTTTTCGATCAGGTCGAGCAACATTGCGGTACTTAGGACGTTAAACTTTACCATATCCCCGTGTGGATAATTCGAGCGTTGTTTTATGCAATTTTCATTTTTTGTTACCGTATATGTATACTGGCAATTATCGCATTCAGTAAGGCCTACGTCTATGCTTGGTAAATCTAAAATGTCTGTAAAGTATTGTCAATTTCAATTTTTTTATATCAAGCAATTCAGTTTGTGTTCCAAATGTATAAAGATATCAATAGTATTCAAAATTAAAGCCGCGTATATTCTCTCTCCCATAGTTCTGTCGGCTAATCAGAATGCAGGACTCTCACATGCGGTAGTATGAAAACTAATACAAACATGGCCTTCTGGTATAATCGTGGTATTAAACTATCAGGGCAAGAAGACTAGTGTATACCAAAATTCTTTCGTGTGCGTTTTACTTTCAAGAATTTCGCCTAATTTTTTATACGTTGTTATATTCGGTAATAAGATCTACATTGTTCATATTGATTAGACATGTCGAAAGATACTGATTACACTTAACGTTGTTCTAACGTGACATAGTTACGCGAGTATTCATTTCATATGAGATTTTATGAAACGAGTCTAGAAGTTTTTATTTTTTCGATTTAAGATGTTTTTTCTCACATAAACATAAAAAAAGAATAGAATTTCACGTCGAAATGTATTCCGAAAATCCGTAGTTTTTCTTGACGTAATTTTATTGTATTGTCTAACGTCACAATGTATTTCCAGCCAATGAAGATTGCTCTAGGTCATGTTACACTAGTGACATATGTAATGAATTACAAAGTATACATACTCTTGTATTCCATACTATTATCCATCAACAAGGACTACAATCATCTTTCATCTTTATTTTCCTTCCAAAATATAACAGTACAATGATTATCTAATTTGCACAAAGCTGTATTTCATTCATTTTAGGTTTGGAGGTTTTACGCAGCGATTGTACTTTCATGAGACATAGTTGACGTACACGCACATGTACATATTATAATATATTATAAGAGCGCAGCTCTCTGCGCGGCCGAAGGCCGCGTAGAGCGAAGCTCTACTACCATAACACGTGTGTGAGCATATAGAATCCAATATATCCCAGTACCCCTTGGACTTTGAAATTGTGTCTCGCGGGAAAAGTCTCGCGCCTCTATGTAGGCAGCCATGTTTTAATTCTCGTTATCAGCACGGCGAGATTTGAAAATTTTCAGTACTAGACGAAACGTGTCATCGGGATACGCTTTAAAATTTCTTTAACTTACATATATACACAAGAACAACGCAACAAATGTATTGGTCAAATATAATAATAGGGTACTCTGTATGTTCTCAAGCGCACGGCACCGTCAGCAGTGACGTCACAAAACTTGACGCCAAAGATGACGGCACTGTTTCCCGCGTATTTTTGATAACATGTGTGGCATATTTTTCAAGTTTTCTCCGCATCTGATGAAAAGTAAATTGAACTATTGCATTTGGATTATATCGGATTCTTTCCAACTATTGATATCCTGTGCATGTTAGTAAATTATATTTTATTGTTAATCTCGTAGAAAAATGTTAAACAATATAAAGTTATGATGTTATATAATCCAATACAATACAATATCTGTTATTTGGGCTGTTGAAGATTTTTTTTGCATATACAAAGAGTACATTGATAAATATTGGTTGATAAAGGCTAAATTAGCCTCACTTCATATATATAATGAAAACACTCGACTCAAATTTTGAACATAATATATTCTGTAATTGTATGATCCCACCAAAAGGAAGTTAAAGCATCTGTATCGGTCAAAATTTGTCAAAACTTGACAACATGATGCATATCAACAGAAATTATATTCATGAA
This sequence comes from Argopecten irradians, assembly GCF_041381155.1. Lineage (NCBI taxonomy): Eukaryota > Metazoa > Mollusca > Bivalvia > Pectinida > Pectinidae > Argopecten > Argopecten irradians. The sequence continues at coordinate 34,199 of NW_027187691.1, read as the reverse complement.
AGTTTGTATATCAGTTTACTCAAACAACTACCCATTTTATTAATTTAAACCCAAATATTATGTCGCATAATTTTTTATTGTTATAACCTTTATAGTTTAGATTTTTGTTATGATTATGATGCATTTATTTCTCTTTTCAGATCCTTTCACAATGTCTGGATTTTACCTGTACGTATCAAACAGATCAATATCTAACACCTACATCCCGATAGTGTTGGATAATAGTCACCTGTGTTACCATGACCACGGACCTGGCCTACCATCCTATATCCAGTCACTGTCCTGCCCTATATCTGGTCGATATGTTATATTCTACAACAAACGGCCTGCTGATTATGAACCTAAGAATGTTATGTATTACAACACAACGACTGCAAGCATAATGCTGTGTGAAGTACAGGTGCTTGGAGGTATGTGCTCAGTAATAGAATTGATTAAACTTAATTGCAGATCAACAAGTAATATAATCTGGATTGTAAATTTACAAAGACATGCTGATATTGGTGAAGGTCACAGTGACTAAATCAGATTGGTAAATAAATATTGTGTTAAGATTAAGTTTCTATTGGCCTGTTTTGAGTTAAATCACAAGATGAATATATGAGTTTCTCTGAAATCAAAACTTTTTTTTTCAAAAACATATGAAATATATTGTACCATAGACCTTTTCCGTTTATTGTTATCATACTTCCATTTCTAGATGCCACCTCACGAGTTTATTTTTGAAAAATTGGTAGCTAAAATTCTCAAATAACAGAACATTCATTGCTTGAAACAACTTATCGTTTAACGTGATCATATCTGGGCCTCTCGTTAAGGAAAGGTATACATTTAAATCATGAAAAAAATTCGTTGGGACGCTGCATTAAAAATTACTGGGGAAAATGATTTTGAACCATTTTTTTCATTGTGTGAGTCTTTACTTTGGTGTTGTCCGTTCATTCTATAAGTATAATCATTTCCTCGTGGAAATTCATAATAACGTGTTCAAATATATTGTTTGATATTACAGGTTGTCCTCCTGGCAGGAAAGGAATTTCATGTGACCAAGGTAGCGTTGGTTTTTTTCGCCGCAAGATCATTTAAAATTTGAACATTTAAAGTTTATCTTCAAACATCCAATAAATGACAAAAATGTATACTGAATACCAGACGGTATATATCTTGATAATTCTTGCTTTGATTCAGGTGTTTATGTTTGTTTTGTTTTAGTTTTGTAAAATAAAGGTGGATGTCTATATAAATAAAAATAGTTCACGATTGTACAGTTTTATGCAGGCACGACGCTTAATTAATCATATATCATACTCGGCCCTTACATAGATATTCTGACAATGACGAAAAAATGTTTATATTATCAGCATGTGATCCCCATACCTTTGGGCTAGACTGTGAACAGACCTGTCACTGTGCCACGTCTTACTGTAACAAACAAACGGGTGTGTGTACAGCTACGGGGTGTACAGCTGGGTGGAAGGGAACGTCATGTGATCAAGGTAAACTATTTTTTGTTTACATTTGAGAACAATTGGACGTTGAAAGGTCATTTATTACAAAATGTTCTGAAACTTTTCTTAAACCGTACCGCGTACATTTTCAGTTTGATTGCGTGCAAATATCAAATCAATTGTGACATGCTTCATTGCAACAACATAAGGAAGACTAAGATTTCTACTTTTACAAGGAGACATAACACGAATATACTGTACATCCACGTCTAAAATTAGATATTCATAAACATCACCTTGAACGAAGTCTAACAAAACAAATCAATATATGGTGTTTTCGCTTGTTTTATGCTGTGGTTAGTGGGGGACACCATCATTTGAGACACAGATGGGAAAAATATTCTGCAACGCGTAGTTGATAATGCCTAAGAGGTCCACATGTTTAATATGATTTTCCGCTGAAGACGGCTGCTACTTATGGTAGGACATATGCATATGTTTGTAATTTAGCGTTAGACTGATTATATTAATTGAGAGAATCTGACAGAAATGAGCAAACACGCCGAGATACTGTACAAAATATTCGTACTGTGTAGTTAGTGGAAATGCTGGTTGAGGTCAATCCAAAACTAGCAGAAAGTTTGTTATAACTGTGAACTTTTTATTAGAAATGAACTACTGGAATCTGCTACGGCAGCTGCTGGATACTGAGGTATCTAAAACTTGCGTAAGTTTCGAACCAAGCGTTTAAGGTTTTTCTTAGGCAAGACTTGTTGATATTTATTTTAATACTTTCGTATATATAAAGGGTACACAGGCCACACATTTGGACGAGACTGTACCTATACCTGTCATTGTGCTACCCCTGTCTGTGACATTAGGACTTGGGTATGTAACGTACCCGGATGTACAGAAGGATGGAAGGGACAAACATGTAGTTATGTTAACCGTCCGTTTATTTAAATGTCAATGTGATCCTCAAAATTGTAAAAACAGTCTTGTTTTATTAATTTGTGAAGGTAAAAAATACTATATATTTTGTCAAAACCGGCCCTCGTTCAATCCGGATCCATTTGTATTCTGCGTTATAGTAAGGTATTTTTCAAGAAATAAAAACCTGTGTAATCCGGTAATCCGGGTAAAATAAACTCTACATGCACGCCCAGATTTACTCCAGATTTACTATACATGCTCGCACAAGTATATGAAAATAAATGAAAATCTCGAAAATACTAACCGCTTTTATTTGATATTCTAACAGTTTCAAATTCTGTTGACAGCTTGTACCAACCACACATTCGTACGAGACTGTGCCAAGATTTGCCATAGTGCTACCAGTGACTGTGGGACAAAGGCAGGCGGGTTGATGTTACAAAGCACGTGATCGTGAGAGGGGGATGGGATGGGACGCACCTGCCGTCAAGGTAACAATAATCTAGCAACCTGTTACTATCTAATATGTTATATAAATAATAGTTTTTCTTATTCGAATGATTTAATATTGTTAATATTCACTATATAATACAAGTTCCTCACAATTAATTACATCAATAATGTGATTTACTTAGAAGTGATTGATATTATTTATGTTAATTGGTGGTATACATACATTTCATCATTGAACCCTGGCACGATGAGTAAGTATGTGAGATTATTTCCTTTGGAAATTACATTTACGTTTCGTTCTCTCAAATAAATAGTTAGTTAAATGCATATTCTGTCTATATAAGTCATCTAGAATACTAATAAACCGGCAGTTTTGTTTTTATTATCCAAACACCATTATAGAAAGAGAATATAATGGTTAGAATCTGAAATTAACGGTTCCAGTTTGTGCGCGCGACGCTTCGGAAAGTTGAGGTTTACAAAGGCTTTGCGGTGTGATGTTGTCTTTCACGTGTCGAACATCAAAGGTAAGCCTTCTATTGTAAGATACTTACGTGCATTTTTTATATTGCAATATAAAGACAATTCAAAAACAATACAAAGGTGATCGCTTTTTTTCCAGGGGAGGGCTTTGGCTTGAAGCGAGAGCAGATTCTTTGTGCACAGGCATAAAATTAATTTACTTAACCCCAGATTGAAGTGTGTAATTCTCTTTACTGTCCATTGGAACATACATAAGCGCCCTCAGGTTAACCGTTCCAGTAATTCATGTTCTTAAAAACAAGAGCTTTAATATCCCCGAAAACAAATATGGAAATACTATGAGAAAAAACCGTTCAATCAACAAGGAATTACTTTTTGCATTTAAAACGCATACCTTTTGTCATGAACCAAGACAAAAAGTCGATAATGAAATAGCCAGGGTTTTAATATAGTGAAAATAACGTCATTCCTATGAATGTGACGGCACGTTTTTGCGAAATTGAAATAACGTTATAATCACCGGAAGACAACGTTTAGGATCAATGTAGGAAAAGTTTTTTTCTGATGTGGAATAAATTCAGGCAACATGGATTGTCGGAGAAAACATCGCTCAATATATGCGGCAGTTGCAGCATAAAAAGTTCCCTTTCTTTATCATTTAGTGGTAAAATAGGTCGTTCTAAGACTTAACAATATTATTACAGTTTATTGTTTTTATAATTCCGCAGTTCTCAAACATGTGATTGGTTTTATCAATTCGTCAGGACTGGCATATTTTTTGTGAATCTGCTGTATGGGACTTTTAATACCTTAACATGTTGCAGCATGTTCACCAACACATACATACGGACGAGACTGTACCCGAGACCTGTCATTGTGCTTATCTCTTGACTGTGAGTAGAGGACTGGGGTATGTAAAAGTACCCGGGATGTTATGGAAGGATGGAGGGGACAGACATAGTAGTGAAGGTACAACTTTATTAATTGATTGGTTTTCAAATTATTTAATACTATTACCAATTTGCTCCGTTTATGGTTTTATGGTGCAATAATTAACTTTATTTAAATAACTTCTTCCTTTAACCTAATGCCCTTTTGTATATTAAAATACTACACCATTCATCAATTTTTATGTTTCCGGTTTCGAAGAATGAAGTATTCGATTAGCTAAAGCTTTTTAAATTATTTATTATAGTGAAAAATAAGTAGAAAAAAACCACTTTCATTAGAAACAATTGTGTCTTTGATAAGATAATAGAAGAGTAAACAGAACATCGATTTTATCGCCACTGGCCACACAGTACCACCACTACATTCGGACGAGACTGTACCAGACCTGTCATTGTGCTAACTCTGACTGTGACGGGAGGACTGGGATATGTAAAGTACCCTCGGATGTACGGAAGGATGGAGGGGACAGACATGTAGTAAAGGTAAGGATGAATGGTTCCTTATCTAATTATTTTATTGATCATAGTTAGTTACTTCTATTGTTTTCCAGTTAACGCCAAGTAGAAGTTATCATACAAACCTAATAATGCCATGCTAAGTCATTCTGTCTTATTAAATGTAAAAGTAAATTGATAACAATATTCGTGTTAAAAGGATAGTATCTGATCATGATCACAAAGTATATGCATATCTCAATTAGAATTTACATTGTTTTGATAATCTTGGATATGGCATCGAGATGGAAATTAGAAATATTATACTATTAATATAAGACTTCCAGAATGATAAAGGTTTTATTTACAAAACTTTGACATTTTCATTACACGAAAAAATGTTAATAACGTGATGAGTTTAAAGCCTAATAAATTTAAAAGATTGTTATCTGTATAATAATCATCCATTCCTCTAAAAAAACGTTTTTTGTATTCCCATATAGCGATTGCGCATTGGCCTACATCAAATATTGTTATTGTTTCCTGCTACAGCCTGTATCTACAACACATTCGGACCAGACTGTTTCCCAGACCAGTCATTGTGCTAACTCTGACCTGTGACAGGAGGACGGGCTTATGTAAAGTACCCGGATGTACGGAAGGGATGGAATGGCCAGACATGTAGTCAAGGGTATACAATGCATGGTTCTTTATCTTATTTCATTTAGTTTGGGGTAGCTAATTACACTAATTGATTCCAGTACAAAAACTTAAATGTATACGGAAAAGACGGAAGGAAACAAACGTGTAGTTAAGACACTCATAGAATTTTTATAATAATTCATGATTCGATCATTTGCAATGATATTAACTGTTTGCTAAAATGAAATGAAATTCATTTTATTGTTTGTTTATGTTATTTTCTGCAAATAGATATGTTCAAACGCTATTTAAAAGTTTCTTTTTTATTGATATGATATTTATGTGTTATTTTCATGTTATTTTTTGCTGTTCATGTAATGTTCCTAATGCTTACTGCTAGCCGAATAGCTATATTTACATTTTGCCTAAACAAAAACCCTTTATGATAATTATGATATGGATCATGATTGAATAGATACAGTCTAGACCTGTTGTAGTAATAAATTTATACATGAATGGAAGTAATGTTTACTGACACCAATATCTTATCACATTGACCCTGATTGTTCAGATTATTGACTGAAGTGGTAAAATCAAATTTTCACTCGCATCTAAAATATGTTTAACTGTGGAATAAAATGTAAACATGACAATTAAAGGATTGTTAGATTGCATTTAATGGGATATAAATTCGGACGCTGTTCTATTTATCGGTATTCAATCTCAAATAACTGCAATCTAGCCATGTTTCATGTGCTCAGAATAAATGGAATCTTACGGTGCCCTTCCTTGTACGTCCTGTCTCGTCCCTTCATTGTACACATCGTCATGTCCTTTCCTTGTACGCTCCTTACGTCTCTTCCTTGTACGCCTCGTCCGTTCCTTCATCGGTCGTCCCATCCTTGTATGTCTCGTCCCGTTCCTTCACCGTATGCCTTAACAAATCAATAAAAGTGAAGTTACAGATGAAAATAAAATTATCAGGAGTGCTATATATATCTATAAGATTAAATTTCATATTCGATAAACTTTTCGGTGGTTGCAATAATTGCACTCATACAAATAAGATATACAACAACGAATAAGAAAAACTAGTCTAGTACTGTTAAAATAATACAAAAGCATAATGAAATATCTGATTCAGTTTTGTCAAATTATAACGGTATTACGATTAATATTGGGGTATCGTTGTGTATTATTATTATTTGAATATCAATATTGTTTAGACAATGCGTCGTAATAACTTGCGATTTACAAAATAACTGCAGTGGCGAAAAAAATGAAAGATACAAAATGTGATGATGAAATATTACTGTTTAGACATAATTGATTTTTCTTTGTTTTTATATTAAATCCGTTTTTATAAAAGTCCGACTCAATTTTCCCGAAAACTTGACGTTATCGTGACGTCAAATATCGACCTTGCGTATTGATTTTGAAGAATGCTCCCTTGGGGAATCAATCGAATCGTACGTTTAGACATATTTTATCAAGTAGTCTGAAGAGTTAATTAAAATCATTGATATCACATTTTCCTCGAATTATGAAAAAATACTCAGATTAACACAGTTTACAAACAAAATGTCCTCCATACCACCACGAAAATAAAGAAAACAAATACTGACATCAACGTTGAATTGAAACTGTCATATTACAGGATGTGTGACCAACACATTCGGACGAGACTGTGCCCAAACCTGTCATTGTGCTAACTCCAACTGCGACAGAATGACTGGGGTATGTAAAGTGTCCGGATGTGACATAGGATGGAATGGAATAGCATGTAGCCAAGGTAACTATAGCGTTTCGTGTTTGCTTATAGTTCTAGTCTCTAGTTAAAATACTTTGTTGTTTACTTTGTTTTATTTTTTTTAGATATGAATAATTTATATACTTTAATACAAACCAATCCTAATGCATCAAAATGTATTGTTTTGCGATGATCATATCGATGTACTTGTAGAATGCCGAACAGGACGTTTTGGTCCAAACTGTACAGAAGAGTGTCATTGTCAGAGTCCCGGCTGTAACCATACAAATGGAACATGTCACCACGTGGGATGTGAAGCTGGCTGGTCAGGACAAGCTTGTAACCAATGTAAGTTTGGTATAATTGTTTTAGTCATATGTGCTGTAAATGGGCGAACATTTTGACATACTATTTTTCAGTTAGATATTAAGATCTATAATATTTGATAAATTTAGCTGTAAAAATCATTCAAATGACTTCAGATGCTTCATAAACTTTGGTGACAACACAGAGGTTATGTTCTTTAAAACTGTTAATTTTATGCTTTTAATATTTTTAGGTGGAAAATTAATGCAGAAATCACTTTACAATTACTAATAACACTGTAAAAAGTTGGCGTCTTGGTCTGACCGTATGTAGTCATTTCTCTTCACTATATATGTAAATTTAATGCTTTTTCATTTTCAGCTCTTATTTGTACTTGTAAAATTTGAACAAATTCTGAAATTACTGTAAAATTACTGTAATAATTACACTATTATATTATTTGTTTACCGTTATGTCATTCTATTGAATTTATTGCATTTCTAGTACCTGTCATAATTTGTATTAATAATTTACGTGAACATGGGATAGTAACGATAGAAATTGCAACTAGATGCCTGTTGTGATATAAGTGTCAACCCGTTTAGTTTAAAAATATGATAGTTTTGCCGTTGAAAATTGCAGACTGTATGTTTTATTATCAAATAGCCTGTACCAATCCAGACCATTCGGACAAAACTGTAACCAGACCTGTCATTGTGCTAACTCTGACTGTGACAGGAGGACTGGGATATGTTTTACGGCTGGCTGTGACGCGGGATGGATTGGAAAGACATGTAGTCAAGGTAAGAAACCGTATCAAGTCTGATTACCTAGACTTAGGTATGTCAGGATTCGAAACAGATCCCATAGTCATTTTGCTGTAGCGGATGTGTTACACTTGGTAGGTCAAAACGAGTTGTTAAGGAAGATTTCGAGAAAGATATAAATTAAGAAAAATAGTATATACCAAATTAAGTCACATCATTGATACAACAGAGCTACAATAACGGTGATTATTTGATGAAAATTGTTGCCATCAGTAACCTTTGAAGCATTTAAGGGTTCTTTCATATAATACATTATGCGACCTTATGTAAATGACTTTGGATAATAGGATACTTTTGAACTATTGTCTAATGAAATGGTGGTGAATAAAGGTTATACAACAAATGCCTGTTAGATATGCAATTTATTTGCCATAAGGTGAGGTATCATCATCTCCCAGAAATTTAATGCAACTTTGAATTTGCACATGAAAATTTTGAAACTGTTCACGTTTATCGTATAGGGGCCACTTTTAAGAAGTCCACATGGCTTTGTTTACATTTTCGTCGCCATATTACATTATAATGATGCTTTTTTTCCATTTTCCCTTTAAGAATATATTTCCCTATGAGGCGCTAACCTGCCTTATATATAATATATTCTTACAGGAATTGTTCCATACAACATGGTTAACATAAAAGTGAAATCCAATCCAATATATGTGAGCCTAATATGCTTCCGTATTTATATATGGGATTCCATATAATGTGTTTCTTAATGATATCAATGCGAGTAATACCTATGAATGTTATCATTACCAGCACAGAAACAGACAGAATACACGACAAAGACATGCCATTGTGGAGAAGTAAGTACAACTATTCTAACTTATAGTCTGTGTTCCACATTGCCATTCGATTCAGTATTCATGATTTTTAAATTGAATTGGGAGAGTTCATTCAATTTTTTAGTAATGATTGTTACAGGTTCAATCTTGCCCACAACACACCACAGGATACGCCGTATTTGGCAGCATTCTAGCCGTTTCCATCACCTGTAATATAGGTCTTATCATACACTGCCTGAGGTGAGTTAGACTCAGTCATCATGGTTTAAATTACCTTGTTGATTCCTTGCTAACATTTTTGTTTCACTCCTATTTATAAATTTTACCCTTAATGCATATTTACGCATTTAGTAAGAACATTTTACTGTTATGTTGACCGCCAATTTGTATTATAATCCAATCTCGTCGACTTGAAATCGATGTGATTTTCCCCCCCCCCCCCCCCATCCCCCCCCCTCCCCCCCCCCCCCCCCCCCCCCCCCCCCCCCCCCCCCCCCCCCCCCCCCCCCCCCCCCCCCCCCCCCCATTCCCCCCCCCCCCCCCCCCCCCCCCCCCCCCCCCCCCCCCCCCCCCCCCCCCCCCCCCCCCCCCCCCCCACCCCCCCCCCCCCCCCCCCCCCCCCCCCCCCTCCCCCCCCCCCCCTTTTTTTTTTTTTTTTTCCCCCCCCCCCCCCCCCCCCCCCCCCCTCCCCCCCCACCCCCCCCCCCCCCCCCCCCCCCCCCCCCCCCCCCCCCCTTCCCTCCCCTTTCCGCCCCCCCCCCCCCCCCCCCCCACCCCCCCCCCCCCCCCCCCCCCCCCCCCCCCCCCCCCCCCCCCCCCCCCCCCCCCCCTCCCTCCCCCCCCCCCCCCCCCCCCCCCCCCCCTTTTTCCCCCCCCCCCCCCCCCCCCCCCCCCCCCCCCCCCCCCCCCCCTTCCCACCCCCCCGTAGCACTACAAAGATTATTTGAGGAATTCTATGTAAATTTTTAGAAGATAAATATATTAAAAGTCCAATGGCGTTAACCAAGGTGCTGTGGAACCAATAGGAAGTTTCTAAAATTATTTGTTATTCTATGTCTTTACAATTAAATTGTATATATTTAAGGATGCGTGGCAAAACAGTTCGAACGTCAACACCTTCCACTGAACTACATACTTATCGTAAGTATACATCTACATGTAACATGATATAGACTGGTTACACGAGTAACGATCTATCCATATTGATCCCTATTTAATTTCATTTTGGAATATCAACAGGCGATTTGAATAATCTTGTTTTTTAACTTTATATATCAAAGTAAACTTTAAATATGTTTATAGGGAATTTGACATCCACATATGTCTTTTTAGATATGCCCGACCATGACGGGAATTATGAAGGATTGGATTCAACAAAGATAGACACTACACAATGTTTTATGATTCTAATGGTAGACAGGGTGATTAAGATATAAAAGTGGAGAGACTTATTCGCAATCAATATAATTTTTACTTACATAAACTCTTGCTTGTGATAACAAATATGTCAAGGATAGTTGCAATAGGCTTTAAAACAAAGATACCTCAATGTTTTTACTTGGTATGTATGTGATGTGTGTACTGTGTATGCATTGTAACACAAAGAGTAGTCCACTAAACCTGCCTAAATAAAATGGTTGCTACTGAGTGGTTCAAATGAGTCGCAAGGTTGGACCTGATGAGTTGCCATTCTATCCCGAACGTAAGGTTTGTTCTCCTGGTACTAATCGACCTCCAACATATTACACATTCTTAATATAAACTTTCTTTGGTTAGAATAATATAACAACTATTTGCTATTTCATTATTAACATCAAACACAATCCAATAGTTTTATTGCTATCAAGATAACCATTGAAATCGTTGAAAGAATTGACCCACTTTTTCAGATGACAAAACTCGTTTGGAGTTTATGAACACTTTGTTTCAATTTCATATATATAATATAACCGCATAATATAAAAAAATACTTGATATTGTTATGGATGTGATTACAGTAAAACACGTTAATAACTAACACGTTAACAACAAATATGTACTTATATGGTGTGTTGTTTCCCTATTCGTTCCCATTAATAATATATAATAGGTATATATAACGAACTATGATTATAATGACGTGAGATTAGTTATGACTGTATAGACTTTACGGCATAATATCATAATTCTGTGCATAATAGCTATCATGGTTTGGATGATGATTCCGAATTTTTATATAAAGAAGAGTAAATAGGGTTAGAGAATCAATTTGCAGGTTGCATATTAAAAACCCATTTGATTTTGTTAATGAAGGTACTCATTTCATACAAAACGTGCAGAACCTGCCAGTGTAACCATTGATATCATAATAGAAATACTAACAAGAAAAAATACTGGCGTTTTCAAGAAGAGGTTTATGTATTTACAAATGTTTTTAAGATATGACAATCATTATATTTATTTAATATTAGGATTATTTTTACAATTGTTATCCATGTCAATGTTTAATAAAAAGAAAAGTTTCAAGTGGTGTTTTTCTCATTTATTTTACTTGTATTGGCGATAAGGAGATGTTTTGTGAAAATACTGCTGGAATAATTCAATGGAAAATACCTGATACATTAATAGCATACTTCTTAATATCTCCCATACTTAACAGGGTGCTTGACAGTGTCAATATACAGTGAAACAAATTACAAACATTCATTATCATTAACACACAAAAAAAAGATAATCATTGAAATTCAAATTAAGGAAGATAACCCCAATAATATTATGATTATTGCTTTAAATACATTTTGTATAGAAATAAATGGACTAGCAGGCAATAGAACACAGTTGTTTTTATAAAGTGTAAATCATGACCTAGAGATGCTGTAACCAAAAAGTGATTCATATTTCCTATTGATGAATTTTACTTGCAAATAGTAGTGTATTTAGCATAGTTGTGTACCCCTTTCTACAAACAGATACAGACCACTAAAGAGGTTGAAATATACCTGTTCAATAGACAAACATTTGTAAAATTCAAGTAATATTTTTTGGCCTATATATCATGCTATGGTGTCATTTAGATGAAGTAACATTATGGTTAATGAAATCTAGAGAGAAATCATCAAATAGTAGTCGACGACAAAACTATGACGAATCCTAACAATACTTTTTGCAAATTGATGTGACGAAGCGGAATCAAACAGAAAACGATACAGAGTAAACACCATAACCCTTGGTTTTCTTTAGTAATTTGTCTTCAAACAAATTGTTACAGGATCGACAGAAAATGTTATATTTTTCTAACAACACATGTTTAATACCTCGACATGGAAACAAATCGGCGTTAGAAATCTCATCAACGATAATATATTCTACATTTGAAGAAATGTCATAGCGTAATAAAAACATCAAACACAAAAATCAGTGGATATTTAGTATAAAAGAAGTGTGACTGGGCTTATTTAACGTCCCCTGTTCAAGAGAGACGACTGATGGGTTAATTTAGTTATTCTTAGGTAGTAAGTCAGGTTGTGTAAAAAGCGGTTGATCCTCTGTCTATGGACAAAGGCCAATCCTGATAACGTCTCTAGTCGGAAGTTTGGTTTTAATCTTTCTTGAAAAAACCTCAGAAACAATTTTGCAAATTGTATATATTCAAATATATCTGAGTAGTTTACCATGAACATAAAAACGGATATTTGGAAACAGAAATTGGAAGAAGAGAAAATATTGAAGTTGTTCTAAACGTAGTTTTTATTTAATTTTATTATAATAATGTCACGAATCGTGGGTGTCGGCCGCTAGCTGCGAATACATTTCACAATTCACTCCAAACAAATTAACAATTTATTCATGTATAACCAATTATCTACAGAGATAAGCTTTTGAAACTAAGCAGTATCCCCAGTCATCTTATACCCACAAACGACAACAGGCATAATTATTATCTATCCCATCTTAATACGAGATATAATCTCTCAAATTTAAAACATTGTAATGGTTATCAAAAAGCATTATTCTTGTTTTAAAAACGTACTCAATGTTCGAAGTTCAAATTTTATAGATCGCTATTTTAAAGCCAGCGTCTTTTTATGATCTCAATTTTGCTATTGATATAATTATTCACCGTAATTTTCATTTTGTTTAGGTCAATACCCCAAAGATTAGTGTGATTGTTTTATATCAAGGATTATCTCCCTTTAGTTAGGGTACTAGCGAAATACAAAAAGAAACTGAACACATAACAAAAAATATGTAAAATCCATGTATTAAGAGCAATGCTTCCATATATCTTCAAAAAGATAAAAAAAATGAAAAAGTACCATTCCCTTAATATGATAAATTATAACAAGATTAACTATTTTTAATAACGAATACATACACTTTACAGAATTGACTCCCTTAAACCTCTGGGAATTTTCTGTTTATCTTGAGTGTTTATCGCCTTTCACGTGGGGCTCAAAACACAAGAAACAAAGAACATAAAAAATGAACTTATCAGTCATTATCTAAAGATCTTATCGTGTGAGTAATTTGAATATTTCCCGGTTAACCGTCATAGTATTGCTATATTTTTCCAAATACCTTATTTTTCTCAAGTGATACGGTCATAGAACACGATAATACTGACACTTTGGATTATTTTACTTAATAATTGGTATACTCGTCTATAAAGTAATAAAACAGATAGAATTGGCAATTAAATTTACGCAAAAATAATTTTAATTGCTTTGCACCTTAGCACAGTGTTGAGAGAAATGATTGCATACTAACTACGCATGGAACGTTATTTATTTTACATCGATTGCGAAACAAATTATACAACTTAAACAAATCACTTTCGATTGCCCAAATGTAAGCGTAAGAGTTGGAGGAATAACGAGTGCCTTGGAAAATCCACGTGATCGGGTTGGTGACCTCTGACCTTCTATGTATATCAATATACTACCTGTCGTCCTTAATCTAACTGATAAATTTGTCATACTGCAAGATCAAACCAAAGCAAGGTTTTTATATGGATCATGTGTAGCACACAGGTCATGTTTGTTTATTTGATGATTATTAAGTGGATGTTATCTCCCTTAAGCTTGTATGAGAGCGACTTACATGTATGTACAGGTAATATAATATCACAAACCCATCATTCAACAATAAGTGATTAATATCATTGATGTATTATGTTTGTATGACATATTTTACTATTATTTTAACTAAATTGGACAATTATCACCCATATATTGTATAGGTGTATCATGTAGATTATCAAACTGAACACACTTCCAATATTTGAACATTAAAGATTGAATGTTGTCATGCCCGCGTTTAATGTACTTGGTTTGTACATGATGCTGTTAACATATACTATCATACATTGTCTTAGTGGAAAACTGTAAATTTACACTTGAATCATATAAGTGTATCTATATCAAGATAAATCTAAATCTGTATCATCAATCCCTTATGACATATACTGGTCGGTCCGATAACGTCTGTAGTAATACTATATTTCCCGGTGTATACGGCTACTAGGTGAATGATAGATTTTCCTGTTAGCAGTTCACTATCTCTTTAAAGTTTCTGACGTGAATTCATAAACAAACACCGCAATATTGACTCTATTTTTTGTTACTAAATTAATCTCTAATGCAATATTCCGCGATATACTACAGTATATTAATTAAAGATATAACGTATAAGTTGATATCAAAACCAATATAAATACGGTACCGGTATATCTGGTATCAATATAATAACTCATAAAAAAACACCAAACAAGTACAAAGTATACTAGACATTGTCATGGACAATTAGACTTTTCATATTTCCACGTCCATTTTAAATTTGACCAAAAGTCTTTTTTAAGAAAACTAGTATAAAAATATGAAAAGGTCACAAACCATATAAACAAAGTGTAGTCCTTCGTTTCCATTGTACTATACCGTGCCATGCCACAGATATCTCATTTGGAATAAAAGTAGAGTTGGTGCTGAAATGTCGATATAAAAATATATGTAAAATAAAAATCAATCAAATGCAAAGTAAAGAAAATCATTCCTAGAGACTAAGGTACACAAAGAAGGGGTGAGACATATACCACACTGGTTGCAGATTGCGTAGCAGCATTTATGAAGACAAGAACAAAACAAATATACACATATATATATTTACATATGCATGTTATACGTTTCCATTTTAATATGCTCTAGCTTTAGCCTCATTCAAGATATATGTATACACTTGTAGACAGGATGTTTATAGAGTCATACCAATGTTGAGATGTTCAATGCATGAGTAATACAAAAATAAATGACATTGGATGGCTTTAATGAGAAAAAGGATCGTTTTATCTTACATACCATGCCGTTCATAGTAATAAGAATGGTGACAAATACACATCTGTAATTACCATATTATATATTAACACATAAAGTCTTAAAATAGTACAATTCAAATACAGAATGCAGCGTTTCTATACTGTATATCATACAGAAAGCGCTACGCTGTAAACACTGCGTTTAAAAAGTTTGTATTGTACGGGTTTGGTTACCGATTTCTGATAACCTTTATGGTTCTGTATACGTGTTGTTATCAGGATGTTTTGTCAACATTGGAAAATCAAAAGGATAAAAAATTGAAGGCACTTTCACAAGACCACGTTTAAGACATCTTTCCGATGTTCCTATTTTAATATCATACCCCCCCCCCCAAAAAAAAAACAACAAAAAAAAAACAAAAAAACAGTCAAATGTCACACATTTATGGACGTTACGCCCATAAATCAAAGAGCTGCTTCGAAAAAGAATCGTGATATCTTACTTTCTTCCATAGCGTGCTGTTGACACCGAAATATATAGAGATAATTGTGTATAGCACATAAAGACTTACAATTCGACAATGGAATGCAGGAGTCGTTTTATCTACGACAGAAATGCAATTTACCTAGGCGTGCATGCTCATTCTAGTGTTCTATTTACGATTAGTGATAACAGCTATTGCTCTGTGTACGTGTTAGTATCAGGAATTTTATTCACTTTATCAACATCTACAAATCAATAAAAAAGGATCAAAGAGGCCTTCTTGTTCAGGTACCATATTTAAGGTACGTCCCGAAGATGAGACATTTTTATATTACTGTGCTAAAGATAATATGGTAGGCATGATTTTAAAAGATTAGTTTAGATAACGAAACTGGCATGCAGAACGGAATTGCCTCATTTGTAAAAACAATTGGTATTATGTAAATTCACAGAACAAGGATCGAAATAGAATTTTTGTTTCTGAAATATGAATTTATGTATGTGAGCAGACAACTTGAAATTAATAAAAAAATGAAGGGAGCGTAGGTTTTAACTATAACACAATAAAACTATTTGAAACTCAGACAAGACTATACGACTACTCGAAACTTATTTAGCTAGTGATTACGTAAACTGATTTGTGTCAGACAATGTTTTATTCTTCTCCGTTATAAAAAAACGAACAGGTTTCAGGGTAGGATTAGTTGCAATAATTATATTTTCGTATATTCTTTTCCCGCACAGTATATGTAATTATGACACCGTTCAACATATTTATAAAGTTGTCTAAACATAGAAGCTTTACTTATAGATAAACCCCTTCAGTTATCATTGTTTATATCCGCCATAATACTACTACTAAGATAACACTATCCACCCATGTACACCCCACGAGATAACGGCCACAACATTGAGCTGTGACGATACGAAAAAATACAGAATTCCAGCGGGACCCGGGTATGATAACGGTTTCACTGATAACATGGCCTTCCTGGTCCCTATCTATATCGTGTAATGGAGGAATTTAACTTCCTGGTAATCATTACAAATAATATGGCCACATCTAGGACATCATGAGGTGATCTGAGGTGTTTTATAGACTATTTATCATGGAGATTATTGGATATTACACCGCTTTACTTGTGGTTTGTTTTGGGATTTATTTCGTGAATTGTTCACGTAAGTATTTGTATGGTTTATTTACCTAAACTTTGTTTTTATGTACGTGATGTGTTGCACTACCGAATGGCCATATTACATCTGTATCACTCTCGTATTTTACTTCGTCTTCATTGGAAGTTCATCCATTGTAGTTACCTACCCCCAAATGTTGTTCGCCTCGTAATAAGTTTTCTATCTTAATCTATCTCGCTCTATTTTTGGACCTATTTGATCTATTTTTCATCTAACTATTCTCATTTCCTCTCTGCTCTTCTTGAAAACGTTTTTAGATTTAAAGATTTTTTTTGAAAATTTTGAAATTCATATTTTAGTTTTTCATAAAACCGGTCAAAATC
Source organism: Argopecten irradians (assembly GCF_041381155.1). Taxonomy (NCBI): domain Eukaryota; kingdom Metazoa; phylum Mollusca; class Bivalvia; order Pectinida; family Pectinidae; genus Argopecten; species Argopecten irradians. Next base: position 16,900 of record NW_027187691.1, on the reverse strand, counting down.
ATAATGAATACCCGTGTTTCATGTAGGTATCCTTGTAATAAATCAAAGCCAGCATATTTTCTAACAAATCCTTTCGTCTTTCTGCTTTCCGAATGCTCTCTCTCACTAGAAAATGTTTTTACAATTGTTTTAATGTCCACTGAATTACCTATCCTGATACTATTATCGACATGTATGTTCACCCAGCAAATACAAACTTTATTTTGCTGTTGAATAAAAAAGACGGATAAGTTCACATTGTTTACATTTGGTTTAAAATGCGGCGTGTTTCATTGTCTTGTTAATACTCAGATTCGTTATAATACTATTTTATAGCTATAAGATGAGATGATACCATTCAACAAGTAGAGTAACGACTAGCTACAGAATACCTTATCCGATAAATAGCATACGAATGATACGCACGGTACTCGTTAGGTTATACCTTTCATTGAAAATAACACATACATCTGAATTACGTTGATTTTTAAGGTGATTTGGCTCTTAACAAAACAGCAACACAAAGCTCAACATATCAGGAATACGTCAACGATCACCTAACGAAGTACAACGCCGGTAGAGCAGTGGACGGAATCCTGGCGACTCAGTTAGCGAGTGGACATTGTGCCCACACAGGAGCCGGACACCACCAGGCGTGGTGGAAGGTAGACCTAGGACAGATGTACAGGATACAGATGATCAATATCACGTACAGACATCACGGTAAATAGTAAAGGTAGCGCAGTATTTGTATTGAGTAGAGATTCTCCCTAAGATGCTTCGCGTTGCTGAAATTATACAACTCCAAGAATGGTTTTTGATACAGAAACTCGAAAAAATATCTACTACAAACATACGACTTATGTTTACATGATAAAAACGGATAAACTTATCGACGATATGCATACCACTAGTTATTGTTATGATCTACCGAAAATTCACAAAAGTTCTACTCTAAATTGTATTATTGAAGAACATAATGGTACCTAGTTTGACGTTGAAAATACTTATTGTCTGAGATTGCTATATTTTTTTTTTACTCAATTAGAAGTTTAGCAACAATACCATAACTTGCTAGTTTTACATACAGTCACTTGTGCCATACCCGATCGAACGCCAAAGCATTCAAGTTGGTTGTAGTTTTTTCAAGATTTTTACATGATATATTATATGTTTCTATATTCTGATGAACAGTAGAGTGACTAGTCTGAAAATCAGATTGATATTTATATCAGACATGTTAACCTTTGGTGACCAAAAAGAGGTAGATTTTTACTCAAAAGCGATAGCATTGCACGCGACATTTTTCGCGGCGCGTCAGAGATATATAAATATTAATAATATGCAAAATAATTACAAAAACATATTTTGTTAACAAATTATGTTTTAACTTTGATTATCACCATAGGCCTTGGTGGCTCATTTTGCATTTTTTTAATGTTAATTAAGGCTTACATTAAATTTAGAAGATGCAAAATGCCAATAAATATATTGTATACTTTTATTTCAATGTATTCATCACCTTTTTTAAATATACATTTTGTCTAAAAAATCACCTTTTTTAATACATACTGGACTCATTTTCTCTTGAATTATGTAAGAAAAAATACAAATATTTGTTTCTAAAATGTTCACCAATATTCAGAAATATCCCCTGCGAAAAAAACCCTTTTTTAGTGAATTCCTGAAATTGTATACCAAAATCCGGCTCCTTTAATAGAATCACCTCATTCCCAAATGAACGCCATTACGATTGCAAAGTTTATGGCTTTCAGCAGACATTATACGCCTATTTTACATTAAAAACGTGAGTAAATCATTTTAGTTATAAGTAGTGTTTGTTTTTGAAGCTAACTAGTTTTAAGCACAAAATTTATTGAAAGGCCATATGATTGTTTCCTAATGGTAAGCCTACATAATACACATCGTTACACTCAGACACGTGAAATAAATGACACCACCAAGATTGATAAGATGATTGATAAGAGGGGACCCGTCCGGACCGAAATTACGGAATTCTAAAATAAAAAATCGCATCTGGATTTCCTTAAAGTGAAAATTCGGGCAAAGGAAGGCTAAAGTCGGTAATAATGATGTTGATACATCAAGTATAATTTCTTATGAAATGGAAAAAATAGAATTTCCTGTGAAAATAGCTCTCCATGTGAAGAAGTTAAGTTATAGTATAGGAATCCCAAAATGTCCTCCTGACTGACCGTGTCCGTGTTGTCATTTTACGCAGCCTCGTTTTCAAAGCGTTATTTTTTAAAAGTGCTAAATTTACACTGTACTTTTTTTCCATAATTTCAATGATCAAAACTGGACAGTCGTTTTGATGTGTAAGAACGTCTGGAAGGCCAATGAACGCATTAAGAATGTTTTTTCCCCGGCTATTCACTTTAAAACACAAAAGGACTATATATGGTAATGGCTCTGTTTTGCCCCTAAATCAACCTAATTTCAAATTAAGTATTTAGAAATTAAGTTGCTGCGTTTGAAATGTTAAATACGACCTTGATAAAATCTTAATGATGTTTTTGTTGACAGAAAGTATGTTTTTTATATAACCTTGGTAACTTTTGCATCAATTATGCAAATTTGAAAATTTGGTCAATTTTTGCATATTATTTTTACAGTTTCTTTTTAAAAACAATAGAGCACAATCTAGAAAAAAACTTTACATTTTAAGGGAATTAGCAGACAAGTAGAATACATCATTTTTAGAAATATAAAGTTTGATCTAGAATGCGCTCTGTGTTAACTAGATGAAAAACTGCATAAAATAGGCGAATTATGATGAAATCTTCACCTTTTGCATAATTTATGTATACATTGTAATACAAATGGTTGTCATGGCAACTAGAACTGCTATATTCCCTGAGAACATTATCAAATATGCCAGGTGTGTAGTTGATTCAAGATTCACATATTGAAATAACAGACTTTGAAAAATAGCGTATTTGGGGGCCACAACAGACCCTTACCATACTTAGTCCTTTGGAAAAAATCATAAAGATAAACAGACATAAACCAGATGTAACATCACAAAAACATATGGGCTGATGTGAAATGTTTTTTGTCGACATGATTTTCAAAATATAGTCAAATATGACACATTGTAGCACTGGATGAAATGGGGATAGAGCTGTTACAAACTTCAGGCTTACAAAATAGTGAAAAATTGATCGAGGATCCCATGTGTTTATAAATTTGAAAAAAAATATTACTTTGGCATATCATTTACAAACATTGTGAAATTTACATGGGTTTTCTTTTCCCATTTTCCCTCCTATTCATTGATTTTTTTATGGACGAAAATATGGTAAAACATGATGATTGCGTATAGAAACGATCCCGGTTTCGTTAGAAATTTAAGACCGAAAATCACCGGGATTGATACCACATTCAACCTAATATTATAGAAAACACAATTTTATATTTTTTTCTATTTTCGGATAGCAAATTTACAAAGATGGTATATCTCAAGCTCAAATATCTCAGAATGTAGATTGAGAATACCCATTTTTCTTTACAGATTTGAAAGAAGACCTGTTAGATTAGGTGAATGAGGAAATAAAACACTGTATACGTCAAGCCACGATCAGTATACAACAGTAGAACTTTATATATCTAAATATCAACTATTTTAGACGTTGTAATTGTAAGTCTATTTAATAGTTAACTATGAAAACTGTTACTTCCCTCCCAATACGTATCCGTGACCGAAGATAAATATATAATGAATACCGGTTGTTGTTTACCAAGGCTCTGTGTAATTTTCAAGATCTACATCGTACTATTGGAAGAAGTGGCTATATCCGTGTAATGGTAAGAGCCTACATGTATACGCAACAATGTGACTTGTGAAAATTGGAGAGAAAAAACTTTGAATATGAATATTTAACATTATTTTGGTATGAACCAAAAAGTGCTCACAGCACATCACTGTAAGGGATACGCACAGTTTGTATACATATCTCTGTAGAGATATGTCTATTACTGAAGAGCCAAGTATGACTTCTAAACAAATAGACAGGAGTATTTATGATTAAATAAAAGACTCAGTTGGATCGTTGGGCAAGCATAAGTTTAAGAAACGTTTGAACAGTATCTATTCGGGCAATGTAAGCAATCTTATAGATGTTCGTCAATCTCTGTATGACCTGTCGTTAATGAAATTACACGATACACCCCAGAGTACACTTATCCGGCGTAAAAACGGAGGGAATTCTTCGGCTTTGGATAAATATTTAGAGGATATTTACATCCTATTCCGATGTGTAGATAGTGGGACAGAAGCTCATAAAATCAAATATATGCTGAGAACACACGATACGGGAAATTCGACAACAGATATGCACTCGCCTAACAACACTCTCGACGAATCGCTCCTACTCGGTCATAGTACCGCGTTAAAACATGTATATCCTACCTGTACAAACGAGTCACCCATGCGTAGCGGCGTGCATACCTCCAATAATCTGTTGGACATTGGAAATAACGTAAATAAACAAACTCTTGCTGACCTGCTTATCCTTATTGTGATTAGGAACGAAATGACAGAACAGATGAATGAAATAAACGTCGTTTTGCACGAAGAAATAATGCATTTAAAAAAAATTGTGCGCTGTTATCACCGAAAAGGAAAAACACGAACAAACAATTTCAACTCTAAAAAGAGACATTAGTCAATTACGCACACAGTTTATTCATCGGGAGAATATCATAAGTAATCTAGAGACACGTAACAATACAAATCTAAACAAAGTGAAAATCAAAATACCAAAAGTACTGCGAGACTCGGCTAAGGAAAACCAGAAACTGGATCCAGTAAATGATTTTATTCAAAAAGCGTGAATTAGCACGTCAAATGATGATGTACAATCGAACAATGAACCCAGTAAATGCGTGCTTTCCTCATACGCTGATGTAACGAGAAAATCGAGAGTTGAGCAGCATCCCAAGCAAGTCTTGACCGTTACACTCGATGATAGCAAGCAAGTCGACTCAGAAAGACCACACCGCAATATGACCTTCTTTGGATACAACACACAACAACAAATGGGTCCGACTGATGAGCATTCAGCACAATACCAATTTCGTGGTGTCAAACGCAATCCCCAAAAAAAACAGCTTCTTATGTCTAGAATCATTGCGGACGCGTCAGAAGACGATGTAATAAACTCAATCGTTACATATGCGGCAATTGGCGGTATTAAAGTGACATTCATGAAGATTATTAAGTACTGGGGAGGTGAAGTCCCGCCATACACTGCCCGACTTAATGTCGGAGAAAAGGATTTTGAACAAGCGATGGACCCAAGCTTCTGGCCTGAAAATATACTCGTAAGTGAATGGGAACATCGCGATCGTTTCCATGGAAATTCGCGCCAAAATAAACAATCATCATGGTAGTGAGACCAGCATACCAAAATCGGATATGTTTACTGTTTGTAAACCTACTCACCTGGAACATACGGGGTATAATGTACGGGACCCCGTTGCTCTGGAAGCTGTTGAATGATACAGACATTGCCGTCATCACTGAGCACTGGCTTCTGCCAGAGCAAATTAACTTTCTAAATACCATTGACAACCATTTCAAAGCCTTCGGAGTGTGTGATAGCCGTATACCGTTAGAACCCGAAAATAGGACAACTAATCGTGGTTTCGGTGGAAGTGATATTCTATGGAGAAGCGGAATAAATGTGTCGCCTATACTGGACGAAGGGAATGATAGAGTTATCTGCTGTTCCATTGAACTTCGTGACAAATCATGCATATCTTTAATAGGTGTGTTAATGCCATCTACAAATATCTCTATACAGGCATATGTAGATACATTCAAATGCATATCTGATATCTATGAACGCTACTCCGAACAAGGTTATGTGATTGTCCTTGGTGATTTTAATGCGCAAATCGACCGATCCTTTGGGTGCAAAAACCACAGTAAAGAAAACAACAGAGGAATTCTATTACAGAGTTTTATACGCGAACGAAACTTGGTCTCTGTAAATTTGTAAGACATGGACAAATGGCGGGACATCTACTTTTGTCTCCAAAGACGGACATGCATCTTTAATAGACATTATCTTAATGGAAAATTGCAAAGTTGATTGTGTGCAGGAGTATGACCATTACCTAAACGTGTCTGATCATTTACCTGTATGGATGCGCTATACACTTCCCCACGTCATTCAAAATAATCATAAATGTAGCATATACTCCGTCAACTAAAAGAATTGTACGCCGACACAAAGTCGGGCTACGACAAAAGTATTAACAAGAAAATTTGTCAAAAACAGGCGCTTTTCTCAACGTCTAAAGATATCAACTTCCTTGAAAAGCAGTTCAAGACTTTACTTAATTGCATGTAACATACGGAAACTTCCGCACGTTTTGTCACGAAGTAAAGATGACGAAAGAAAATGAATTTCAGAAAAGGAATTTAATGATGATAACTTTGACTTGACGGATGGCTATTCTGGAGTGTCCAGAATATAGCCGTTGTGTTCCGTACAAAGTCGGAGACCTAACTGCTTTACAAATAAAATATTTCATGCTTAAATAATGTACATACAATAAAATTACAGAATTATGATTGACAGATATCGCTCATTGGCAGATTAATCAGCCGTGGTCAGTGTCCTTTAGGCAATTAGGATGGCCGTGACATTAATCCGGTTACGTAATAGAATGGAACTTAAAATCTTTCAGAAAAGGTATCAAAGTAAATTGCCAGAGGATATACACAGTTATCACACATAAGGATTTTATCTCAAATGTCACAAACGTAAATATGATCAAGAATATAACCTTAGGAATGTCAAAATTACACACAATAGTATTAACTGATAATTGATGTTAAAATTTAGCAACTATTAACGCAAAGTTCAAAGCACTTTAAAATTTATCACAAAATTCTTTGTGATAACTTCCTTCCGCTCCGGGAAAGACGCGTCCCGCGTCTTAATTAAACTGTCCTCTGTTTTGATGGAGTCTATTCGCTCGGTTTTCATAGGAAATGTGTGGTCGCTGGCGTCGTGAATTATTTTGTGGTTGGTTTCGTGGTCCGGGAAAAGTATTCGGTCTGGTAGTATTTGGAGCGCTGTAGTAACTAAGTTGTTTTTGGAGGCTTGTGATTATGTTTTGTTTCTGTTTTTAATTCCTCGTCCTTCTCCGAAATTTTGAACTTTAAATTCGCAATCTGTCGTTGTGTCTGTTCTTTTTGTTTCGCGGTTGTTTGTAATGTACTGATTGTTTCGTCTTTGCTTTTCATAATTTTCTTTCTGTTGTCCAATGCTTTTTCTAGTTCCTTAATTTGAGACACATAATTGGTTATATTCACATTTTTGGCGCGTGCACATTCCTCTTCTAGAATTTCGTTTGATCTTTGTAATTTTGCACACTTTTCTGATATTTTGGAGATGGTAATTTTGGTACGAACAAGTTTTGACTGTAATGAAATTATCTGGTTGTTGTAGTTAGAGTCTTTCTGGAAATCGTTTTGAAGTTCACTATTTTCAATGTCACTGAATGGAAAAATACACAATACCTTTTTGGTTTCTCGGAATTTCCTGAGACGTTCAGAATCTCGCCGCCGTTTAGATGTTGACTTGGCCTTTTTCTTTGGTGCAGTGCGAATAACGGACTTACTGTCCGAAGAGTTTTTTCGGGACAGGAACAGGATGGATAGGCAGTTGTCGCTGACTGGTCCAGGGATAATATCCTGTTGTACCAACATTTGTAGTACAATGTCCGGTTCGATTAAAACACATTCTCGAAAAGTGGCCAATGTTTCCACATCGGAAACAGTAACATCCGTTTGCTGGACAACACATCGGATGGTTTGGGGCGAAGTGGCCTCCACATCTATAGCATAATGCCATCCTGAATGGTTACAGTCAAAACGTTACCCTGGTTAACTCCAAAGTATGGCGAACACAGTCTTGGTTAAAATCCAGTCCGTGTGATTCCGAATAGAGTTGGTCCTTCTTTGAGTCACTCGCGGGAAATACTTGCTTGGCAGTTGAGGTTTCGGGAAAGCGTACCCAGCGTAGAAGTGGGTACTACCAAGATTATCTCCACCAATTAACATACGGAAACTTCCGCACGTTTTGTCACGAAGTAAAGATGACGTAAGAAAATGTTGAAGTTGAACTTTGGAATTTAATGATGATAACTTTGACTTGACGGATGGCTATTCTGGAGTGTCCAGAATATAGCTGTTGTGTTCCGTACAAAGTCGGAGACCTAACTGCTTTACAAATAAAATATTTCATGCTTAAATAATGTACATACAATAAAATTACAGAATTATGATTGACAGATATCGCTCATTGGCAGATTAATCAGCCGTGGTCAGTGTCCTTTAGGCAATTAGGATGGCCGTGACATTAATCCGGTTACGTAATAGAATGGAACTTAAAATCTTTCAGAAAAGGTATCAAAGTAAATTGCCAGAGGATATACACAGTTATCACACATAAGGATTTTATCTCAAATGTCACAAACGTAAATATGATCAAGAATATAACCTTAGGAATGTCAAAATTACACACAATAGTATTAACTGATAATTGATGTTAAAATTTAGCAACTATTAACGCAAAGTTCAAAGCACTTTAAAATTTATCACAAAATTCTTTGTGATAACTTCCTTATATCATAAGGAAAGACGCGTCCCGCGTCTTAATTAAACTTTAAAAATTCTTTGTGATACATATATACATGCTTTAAATTAATAAGCGAACAACTTACGTGTATGGATTTGTACCTTATACGGTCCAATCCAGTATTCCATTGATACTCCAGGGTTTCTAAGAGATCATATACTATCTTACACCCTTGGACTATGTTTTGTTTTACTCATAGTTTTAAAACTGGAGGCAACAGAAAAAAAGTAACATTTTCATCGTTTGATGTACGTCAAAAGAGTCGTATGACGGTACAATGTGGGTTGGCTGATGTTGCTTTGAAGTTGGGTGTCGTCGCTCTCCCTGTAGTCTTAAAAGGAAATTTTTGGTGGAACTGTGAATTGGTTCACATTTTATTGTTTATTCTAAGACAGCTGCCTCGAGTTTTTACTATGAGGTGTAAGAATCGTATTTGATCGGAACCACTGTACTGGGAGTATCAAGTAGTGTAGTCGAGTATGCTTCAGTGACTAATTTTCACAGGAGCAGCAGAAGGTTTTGCTACGGGACTGCTCCTGGCCTTTTTCGGAGCAGCTGCAAATTCCTTACCCCCGTTAAGCAGGTTTAGTTCTTGTCTTGTGATCTTTGGTCTACACATCAGTCTAGCTAATTCCGGTACAGTAGCATCACGAATCTGCTGTAGACCATTTCCTAATTAATAACATCTTCTTCTCACACTGAACCAAACTTTAGACTTGGTACCTTTCTTTCTTGGTTTGGCGCTCTCAAAACAAGATTGACTCAGTGATCTCAGCATCATGCCACATTTTTGTTCTGAAACTCTTTTTGACCTTGCCCTGTCTTTTTCTTTCGATATCTGTTTGAACGGCTTGAACTTTCCTCCTTATATCTATAGCATACATCCGATTGGCGACAGTCGGATGTGCTGCCCAAGTCCAATATTGGATTTAACGGCTTTGCAACCACTCGCATTTAAATATCTATCTAGGATTGGTGGGACTGGTGGTTCGTCCTTTGAAATTACCGGATTATTGGGGGGCATTCTCCTTTCTGTTTGGACTCGATAAGCTTGATGAGTTCCTTGGGACTTACCAACATTCTCCCAAAACATGAAACCCGCATTTTGTGCGAAAAGTTGGAATGGGTACAAACGCTATCGAAAGTATGTTCCCTTCCGTTTTTAAGATATCCTCCATGTCTTGAAGACGGATGGTAATCCACCAGAATATAGATGTGGGTTCATTTCATCAGGGTCATATGCTTTACATTCCGAAGGCAACTCCTGTGTGCCCTAAGGTTATTGACAAACACAAATCTATTCTTTTTACTTCATTTTTTTTTTATCATGATATAAATATATGGCATAAGAAATCTAAGTCAACTTCTGATTTTCTAATAGAATGTATGAATTTTTGATCTAGAAAATTCAAAACTTCAAATCCACTACCCTTTACGAACAATTCCTCTATCAAGTTTTGTATTCAATATCCTAAGATCCTAAATCAACTTCAAGAATAACCCGTATTCAAGGAATTCAAAAATACAAACATAGTATTACGGCACTGCCCCTTTTGGCCAGTTACTACCACCTTAGAACTGTGTAACCATTCATAATTACATGTAACACATTAAACATATAAACTTTTGATAACTTCCTTCTGTTAACCGTTTTCATATTGCGTCCCCAGCTGTCGATTAATTAAACTTGAACTCGGAAGGATTGTTTGTAAATGCATATTTAAATGCTTAATTAAAGCGAACAACTAAACCAAATGCCTCCTTAATAAACTTTTCAGATTACCTACGATCTCTACAGCTTTGACCATATCAAGAAAACACAACAGAAAAAGCTCTTAGTCATTTGATGTAGTCAAAAGTCTTCATATCCACTCTACAATGTTCAACTTTGCTCTTTTGAAGTTGGGTCGTCGCTCTTGTCTGTAGCTCGAAAACGGAAATTTTTGAAAACTGGTCATTGGTCAAGTTTGGACTTACTAGAAGCGTGCCTCGGTCTAATATAATCCAAGCAAAAGACTTAATATATGATCCGAACCATTTGTATTTCGAGTATTCAAGTAAAAAACTCAATTAATTATATCTCTATTTTTCAGAGCAGCATGTGAAGGTTTAAAATGAACAGGCTTTTTGTGTTCTTCACCTCTTCACCTACCTAAATCTTGTCAGATTAAACTTACATACATACACCGCTTTTGACCTTTAATTTATTCTTGCCTTTCATGTCTTTTTTCTTTCGATATCCGCTTTTTGTGTTCTGATTTTGAAAACCCCCGCCCCCCCTTTTTTTTTTCGATTGTATTGTACAGGCTTGAAACTCGCACTTATATATAGCAACATCCGATTGGCGGATGTTCGGATGTTGCTTGCCCAAGTCCTAATATTTGTATATTGAAACTATGCTTGCAATTCACGCCATTAAAATTACATGCTAGGAATGGTTTGTGACTGGTGGTTTCGTCCAGCATTCACTGGATTTTGGGGTCAATCACCTTTCTGTTTGGATTCGATATGCTTGATGAGATCCTGGAGACTTACGAAACATTTCCCAACATGAACCTCATTATGTCGCGCTTTGGAATGGTTACGCTATCGAGTATGTTATCCTTCCGACAAGATAATCCTCCATGTTCTATGGTATCCACAGATATTGAGGGGGGTGTCTTCATGGTCATCATTGCTAGTTTCCGAAGGCAACTCCTGTGGCCTAAGGTTATTGGACAAACAACAATCTATTCTTTTTAAATATTTTATGCATGAAATACAATAAATAGTAATAAAGCAACTAATTTCTCAACTTTCTGATTTTCCCTGTTGTTGTAATGAAATATGAACTCAAATTCAATTCAAATCACTACCTTACGAACCAATATCTATCAAGATTTGTGTATATACTAGATCCTAGAGAAACCCGTATTGTTTTAGGAAAATAAACCACTGCCCTTTGGCCAGTTCCTTAGAGCAGTATGTAAACCATGTTATAATTACCATGTACACATTAATACATTATAATCGTTTTATTAAACTGTTAACCATTTTCTAAATATTGATGCTGTCGATCAATTGTGGGAAGGATTGTTGTAAAAGAGAAAAATATATAAATATAAACCAAATTCTTTATACGTTTCATTAAACGCTGTTAGATTAAAATAATTGTTTTGAAATTTCGCTTGTATCATTTTTATAAAAAAACTATGCAGGCAGTCTCATCTCCACGGATGACGTTTTTAAGGCGCGCATTCCGATATACCGTTCGTTAATTTGCTCGAATCGAATTTTGGTGAAACATGATTTAGGATTAAGATGAGAGTTTCTTACTTCGCCGGATCAAACTTCATTTTAGAGCATCACAAAAACACTATTATTCAGGGCTGAAAGTCAAGGTCATATTATTGGTTAACTAACGTTCAAAACAACTGGCCATTACTCTAGGTCTTAACTTGCATGGCAATGACGTTAATGACCAGCCACCCAAATCGCCAAAAAAGTCATCTATGACAATTTCTATTTTATTTGAAAAACAGTATTTATGTAATCAGAGGATTATATGTCTCTGAATTTATGCATACAATTGAGTCAATATTACAATGCATACAAATTAATTAGAGCAATATATAACGGTATACTGCATATGTACATAGTAAATACGCATTATTATAATGCACCGGTACGTCACTTCACAAAAAAAGACGATTTTTAATTTAGCCGACGAAAACATTGTATTACAAATAAGTTCGTAATGTCAATCTCTATTACGAATAGCTCTATAATCATCCTAACCTAAGTCTATTTCTAAAAGCGTATCCAGAGCAACCTGTTAATTTGTACACTGAGATCTACTATGTACACGTACGTAAAATATAACTAAGCTTATGACGACCTACGTACACACTTGTAACATGTTATTACATACGTGTCTTGTAGCCTGCTTACTAGTCCCGCCTATTTCACACAATTTGAAGTAAAACAATGTTGAATATATCCGTTTTATATAATTTTAAATGATTGAACTTGTGCTAAAACGAACGTCTAAACCAAATACATTTAGTGCTAATTCTTCAGAAATTGATGAGAAGTTTTTATTATGCATCGATACTATGGTACGCTCAAGAGACAAATTCTCAAGATTGAATTTTCAATGCATGTACAAAAATTGAATAACTTATCACAGATGCTTGTAAAGCTTAGTAAAGGTATTATATTTTCAGTGGAAATAAATAACCATTAATTCCATCTTAAGTGAATTTTCCAGCGGCCGCATCGTTGTACCTTTCGAGGTCATAATATCACCGTAATCTCGCGTTCCATCATCCCATTTATATGGAAGGTGGAAGGTTATTGTCAGATCTCACACAAGCAAATTACATCGAGTATTTTAAGTAGTTATAGTTAAAAAATTTATAATCTATATATCTACTGCAGCATAGATTACATAATTTGATTTAAATTTGGATTCAACATTCACCCAATGTCGCTTATACCTCCATGATCTTGATCCTGACGTTACTATAAACGGGCAAAATGAAACGTTAACTTCATTATTAATACTACATTAGAAAGTAACGGTCCGCGATTTTACTTGAGGATTTGTGGGTTTTGAGTAGGTCAAAGGTAAAAAAATCGCGATTATTTCTTTCCAAGAAAAACCAGTTTTCACAAAATCTAAAACTGATTTGTAAAGGGTTTTTATCCTAATGCGCATTAACACAGAATGTATTTTTAATGAAAGATATTAACCTAAACTGATAAATAATTTCAGCTCTGACATACATAAAAAACGACTAATTTTTGAACGAAAAACATAGCAAGTGTTATTCATTTGATGATAGATATTCTAAAATATAAATAAAAATACATGATTGTGAATTTACGTTACCACTAAATCTTGACTTATGCCAGATTCTAAATATTTTTCAGTGATCATTTATCATAAACAAAATCTTGAGCTATATAATATGATTCACTTTCCGAGCGGATTTATTCAACGAATATCTTTGGCAGAATTTAAACTGCATTTACGGCACTTTTTAACGGACGTTTTTTTCGACGGAAACCTACTGTACGGGGGACCAATTCAATTTTAGCACACCAAACTTCTTTAAGTTTATATTGAACGTAATAAAAGAGAAATCAACTGATTCTGATTGATATATATATTTCGTTCTACGAGGTAATATATAAGTTCATCTGACGCCTTCAATACTTGGTCGATGAGACGTAAACAAAAGTCATACACGTACAATGTTACCGATTGTCGAACGTGGGAAGGTGTTAAGAAGCTATTCTATGGAACATTTTTCAATAGTATGTTACAATCATAAACTACAGTTGGAGTACACACTGAGTAGCCCTTATTATAGGTGGTGCATAATTTTGGCTTATATAGAATGATCGAAACATTGTAATACTCCTTGAGATGAAGAATTTCTAAAAATAGAGACCTAGAAGGCATGGTGCACCTATTGATTCTATGCTGGTTGAATTGGTGTTTTTTTTCTGTTGTTAATTTTTGTATCAATATTTTTTCTGTAAGGAATTGATAAGTTGCGTTTTGGTTTAGATTTATCAATAACGAATATTCTGTGTTCATTATACATTATTCAGTCTTTAGTCCCATTTTCCACTATAGTTTTTTATGCCGAAATGGTGAGTTCATGTGATTCTGTTTGCAGAGCATGCCAACTATTTTGTAATAGGAAATAGGAGCAGGGTGTCAAGGGGGCGGGCAGTGCCCCCCATGTCAGGCTAGCAAGGGCGAAAGCCCTGGTGGGTGGTCCTGGTGGGGCGCTGACGCCGACGATAATATAGAAATTAACATACTAATCTAACTCAAACATGAAATAAAAAGAACCATTTGGTTTTTATTTTTCTTTTAAACTCTGACAGGTGTAAGTTTTATAATTGCACAGTTTTACCTCTGAAGGTGTGTAAAACAGTTTATTTCGATGGCACAGATACTACTATTAACAGGGCCTTTCATAGGTTCCCTCTCTGAATAGTTATTACTTAGGCTAAGCCTTATCAAGGTTGCTTTCTTGGCTATCTTTTATCAAGAGGATGTAGAAGGTTTTTAATTTCAATGCACACTCTCGCTCTTGCTGTTCAATGGCAAAACCTTGTGTGTGGACTAAGGCACCCAGAGTAAACCTGTTTTCATATTTGGCCTAAATTCTTGTTTTTAGTTATTTGTTACTAAGCAGAAAATTCATTTCACAAGTCTGTGTTTGACCATAGCTGTTTAATAGAATTAATTAATCACCAAACAAACAAAAAGAGATTGCAAAAAACATAAAAATTGTCAATAATCCAATCAGATAGTAAAAGGCTACCAATCTCACACAATGCCCTGGGGTAAGGGCTAAATTGTACCTGCTGCCCCTTTGGATCACCACATTCTATTCTTCCTAACTGAATTCTTTTTCCTTCCTAATGCATTGGTTCGCCTCAGGCCATTGTGTGGTCAGTAAAAAATTGGTAATTTCTGCTCCTGCCTAGGCTCAGCAAAAAAAGGAGTGGGAACGATTTCCAGTCATAGGGTGTATCAGCTGTTTGCTTGGTGTCTTCGGCGGCAATTTTGATACATGCTAAAAAAGTTCCACTATCCATTCTGTCTGAATCCAAAATGTCTACACGACTTACAGTTGGGAGGCATCCTACTGACCTCAATGGAATTGCAAAAACTCCTCTTCTAAATCATTGAAAGATTCCCCCACAATGCCTGCCAGAACTGGGAAACCTCTGAACAAAGAAATTCACTGCATTAAATTCTATGTCTTTTCTCTGGGTAATATCTGCTACTTTAGCATTTACTAATACCTCATCACCAAATGGGAAATTCTTACACATGTATGTGCACACAGCACAAAAATAAGCTCTGACTGCCTTGAAAAATGCATCAGTGTCAAGGTTAGGATTGTCCTGTATGAATTGCACGTGCTTCCACACCAATAAAAAGGTTACTGTCCTCTCTTTCTGATTATCTCTGTCTTTAAAATTTACACTTTCTGGAGATCCAATCAGAACAGTTGGCTTTCAAACAAACCTAGTAAGAATGCTTTGTAACAATCCCTGCAGCACACTGTGCAAAATATGAATGCAGGGTTTTTCATTTTGCAAAAGCTGATTTGCATTGTCAAACACAGGAATAACTGCTTTCAAAAATAAACAGTAAAGTTTGAAATTCCTACTTTTGAAGTTTTCATAAATAGATTTTGCCTTTTTAGCAGCAAAATTTGGCTCAGATTTCTGTGAAGTATTATCCATACTATCAGTCTGCTTCTTGCTGTCAGATTTGTGTGGATTTCTTGAAGTTGTCTCCCCTTTATCAGGCTGCTTTTTGCTTTGGTTACTATCAGTTTCCTTTGAGAATAAGAAATCTAACCCTCCTTTTGATGAAGATGCTGTCTGGTTATCAACTTTTTTGGATGACACTTTCTTGGCTGAAGATTTAAAAGAATTCAGTGAGTGGTACCCATTGGCTCAACATTCTGTTTAGGCATATTCCTAATGAGAGCCATCTGGTTGAAACATGCTTTAAGATTTTTCGTACTTCCACATCATTAAGTTTTTGTAAATTCTGAAGCACTTTTTGTCTTTTAGAACTTTTGTCCAAATAATAATACACCTGTATCAGTTGGTCTTCAATTGAAAGAGGCAGGACATTTGCACCTTTTTCCGCTGCTAAGTGTATAAGATGACAAGGATAGCCTGAAAAAGAAAAGTGTGCACTTTATACAAAATATTTTATCTATTAACATGATTAAGTCAGAAATTGTTAAACAAAAAATGACATTAACACCAACTTAGTGTTTATTTATCAAAATATTTCACATACACATGCATGTATACAAATATATATTTGATTTATTAAATAAACTGTTACTATAATAGTGTGAATCTGTATGTTGGACTTTGGTTTGAGATCCAATATGTAGACAATAAAAATTATAGTGCAGAAACAGAATTCCCACCAAATTTTAGACAGACAGAATTCCTACAAAATTTTAGACAGACAGATGGAAAAAACAAACAAAATTCAGTAGTAGTTCACCACCATACAAAATGTACTGCAGTAACACAACGTGAATGTTGATTTTTGCTTGTGACACTTACCTATAAAATATATATTTTCATTTTCCTTCTTCACAAAAGCCAGTACTCCCTTGTGTACTCCTGTCATGACTGATGCATTATCTGCAGCGAAACTTAGGCAATTGGACCATGGGATTGCTTTTTCCTTTAGTTCA
>NW_027187690.1:0-67608 GCF_041381155.1 Argopecten irradians | reverse complement strand
TATTCGTATACAAAGGGAAATCCTCACTATCTTTGTTTTCGTTTTTGTCAATTTATATGTTTGGCCCTAAGTAATCTACACCTGATAGAATATTATGTGTTTGCCACATGCATGGTAGGGCCAGAACGTCACAGAATGTATCATGCGTGCCCCTTATTGGCTAATGATCGCTAAACGGCGACTAAATGTCAGTGTTCGTTATCATTATCTTTGCCAACTAAAATTTCTTTGTTCTTCCTAGAGTATTCCATTGACTACACAACTTCCACTTTTGGACTCTTGGTTGAGCGGTCGCCCCTCCTAGAGGGAATGGGAGCGTGGGCTATGGGTTCTGTCCACACTGGACGACGAACACCCAAAAGTCTATTAAAGTGGTTAGTTTATGCTCTCTGATTAGCGTAAGAATACGGGACCAGGGGCAGACGACCCAGGTTTGCCGTTTGTCCAGTTTTTAATGTGTACAGGGTGTCTTCGGGCGGGCAGTGATTCAGTTGATTTAGAAATAGCCAATTTACTATGGGCTAAATCAGGTTCCAACATAACATGACAGACACAACAACAAATATACACGCTTTACTCCAAAAAATAACCGCAACTCGCCACAACATTATCTAACGCAACAACAACCAGCATAAAAGGTGACGGGCCGTCACTTATCTTGTACATAGTTGTTAATAGGACCGCTTAATTAATCAAACAAACAAACACAAACAAACAATCTGAGTAGTACGAAACACCCATTTTCCAATCCTAAAAGGTACGGGAGAGAGTACCAGACATTGTGAAAACGGACAATGGTGCCTCAGTTTGCATCAGAGGAGTTCAAACGGTTTAGCAGTGTGTACGGATAATGAACATGTTACGTCGAGTCCGCGATATCCCTCAGTCCAATGGTCAAGCCGAAAGGACCGTCCTAACTGTTAAAAACCCATGATTCGTAAGGCAGTGAGGATCCATTTTCGTGCATATGATTGACTACCGAAAACACTCCCAATTGATGGATTGGGTTGTGTCACCGGCACAATTGTTCATGTGTCGTGAGATTAAACAGACATACCGACTACAACAAAGTTGTTAGAGCAAACATCAACGAACAAGGGAGGAAACTCAAGCTTCGAATGAAAAACGTACGGCGGAAGGTAAAAGACTAAATAGCAATTTTGACAAAAACGAGGGGACGCGGGTTGGATATAACTCTCTACTACGAAGGATTCAAAAGTTCTACCATCCCAAATGAGAAGAAGTGGATAGATGGAAAATTCACGCAATTACCTAGTCATTACAGATTCCACAAGGTATTACATTGTGAAGGTTATCTATTGGGTCGGAGTTACTGATCGTTTTAGTCGCCTTTTTAGACTTCCAAGAGCCGATTTCCATGCCACAAAACAAGTTATGTTCATATCTCCTAGGAGTGCAGGTCACTGTGTCAGTTGTACTTTCACAGTGTTTCTTAGGCGCGGAAACCGGAACTGGGGAACCCAAATGTGGGTCGGATGGATACCAATCCAGTCGAGATCACCAGGCACTCACATTGTCATTCCGTTACATCAACCACCTGTAACCTGGGTACACATCGGACAGTTAGTGGAAGATGTGGTCAGTATTCCCAGTCGATTGTCGAAGAATAGTCCTTGACTTTGTAAATATATTATTTTCGCGTGTGAATTTGTTAACAATTATTCATAAATTTGAACCAGGTCGAAACGTGTGAAACTTTAAAGGGACATGTAACCTAATTAAACCATGTAAAATTTGGAGTAAATTACATATGTTATCTCCGTGTCAGGATTACTTACTAAGTAATAAATATAAAATTATTGTGAAATTTGTGTCATAAATTAAATAATTTATCAACGGTAAATTCCATCTTTCTGTAGTTTGAACCGGCCCGGTCGAATTATCGTCAACGATAGTATATTTAGTTAGTGTTGATACTTTTGTGAACCTCAACAATGAACTGCAGTTTGTTAAACAAATATGGTGAGGTCAAAAAACGTGCGGTGAAGCCGAACAAAAATCGAATTCCGATAGGATATAAACCGTTGTACGTCAAGAGTCAGTAACGTGCGCGATTGGGAAAGTAGGTAAATATAAATGGGTCACTGAAATGCATGAGACGGGAGCTCCCCACTTTTATACTTGCGTGATGTACATATGTGCAATAAGTCAGGAACCTCCCTTCGCGGTGCCCTGTCGAATGAAAAGTCTCGTTTGACTTTTGACTTATAATTCTTGCGCTAAATACAAAATGTTTTATAACAAATATGGCTTAAACTTCTTTTGTCAACCATCGTAAATTAGCAAATAATCTTAAAATGTGGAAAACTAATATTCCTTGTCATGTCAGCAAGTTTGTTGTTCATTATAACCTCGCTTTCGGCCAGCTTTCGTTTTGTGTTCAAAAAATAGAATATGACGGTCTATTTTTATCATTTTTGAGGTAGGTATTCCCCATGTTTTCCTGTCGTTTTAGATAACTAATCATTGTAATAAAATATTCAATAAAACATCTGAAAACCTAAGCATACAGAACAAATTATTTAAGGTTCATGTCCATTTAAAGTTTATTTTTGTTTCAAAATGAACAAATAGTTTGAGCTAGACCAAACAAGCAATGTGATAACTTCACTTAGTTGTCTCAGGACATTTTTGTGATGGACTGTGCTTACATGAGAAATAAAACAAGTGTGCTTTAATTAATATGCAATTTAATATATCAGGGCTATAAGTATATTACAAAATATGAATATGAAAGACTTTATTCCATGGACAGTAATGAGTGCTTTGATAATGTGCTTATCATAAGTTTAAAAATCAGTAATTAATATAATTGATAATAGTTAATATTTTTACTAGACATTTCAACTTTTATAAAAAAAGAAAGGATGTTAATATGTATTTGCTAATTCTAGCTATCCTAGGCCTAGTGAAACGGTTTATTGATATACTCATGTTGTTATACCATGTACAAGCGCCTAGTAGACCTTGACTTTAGTTGGACCGGATCTGAGATATGAGTTGGTGTTTACAACAGTAGAGGTGGATCGTGTTCAAAATAATCAAACAACTCCTCAGATGAGTTCTACTACCTTTATTACTCACTGATCTATCAGAGAGATCTCTGAAGCAACAAACCCTGTAACATATACAGACGAATATCTGTAATATTCATTGACACGCATGATAAGGGAGACAACTCTTACAAACTTAACTTTCTCCCGGCTAGATTCACATGTGCATATAACTTTTAACATTCGAGATTTTTAACAATTACAAATACCACATTCTATTGAATCCAATATCTGGATTCAATATATTTTACAAATTACAACAATACAAAGACATAAAATAGAACATGGCATACCTGCGTGTGGCACAGAGCCGTATAACAGATCTAGATATAGAATGATCCTGACCATCCAAATATTGTAGGTACTGCAAATTATAATATATAGACTTATAGATACAATCTCATTACGCAGATGAGAATATCACATAAACTTCAAAAATACAATTAATTATGTTACATGATTTTGAAGTTATTCAAAATCTTACTCAAATATAATTATTTAAATACATACGTTACGTATTATTTCATTACACAAGTCTAGTTTCCATATTAACTGAATGAGACTAATAAATAAAGCCTCGAATATAACATACATGGTACATAAAATCAATAAGACACTTACTGTCATAAAAGTCGTCCGTCCTCTATGAGTCCACAAAGGGTACTGACGAGATAACTAGGGACAATGAAACACGCGCCAAAACTGACCACCCGAAACGGACCAATGAAATCCTACAAAACAACTAATTATGACCAATACAAATCATACCATAGGACACTGACGTAACAACAAACTAACGAGCAACGCAACGCAATACACCTGTACACTACGATCACAACATAGGATACGATACACTGACAATTCTTTTATGCGAGCACTATACAAAACACGGGACGGTCACCGCGAATGACGGCATTAATATTAACAAGAGGCCCATAGGCCTTAACGTTCACCTGACATCCAATAGTAATTTGTCATTTAAGGGCCAACATAATAGTTATGAGGGACTTTAACACATGGTGAGTTAATTTTTCCCTCCTGTATTCAACACAGAAGCTGAAGTAAATATGAACTGATGTTGATGAAACTCTGTATGCAATGAGGTCTTGGATGAATTTGCATACTGGAACAATTTATCATAACTGACATATGGTTGTTATTTTTCTTTCTAATTTTATCATCCTATGGTCGAGTGACCTAAAAATTTAAGCCATTTGGACCCCACTGGGCTCCACCCCTCAGCCTTTGGGGATGAGACAGGGTCAAAATGACATAATAACAAAATGTCCTCTTGTGGTTATAATGTGAATCAAAAGTTTGAACAATTTCCAGTAGAAAATAAACAAAATATACCCAAGAAGTATTCAATATAAAACTATAGCAAACTTAGCCTCCTTCCCAGAACTCGTACGAAATCTTGTTGATATAAGGCTACATACAAAGTTTCATTTACCTCGGTTAACATTTACAAGTCATCATGTTCACAAAGTAAAGTTAACGCACGAAGGGCAACAGGCTATTGCAGTAGGTCACTATGACGTATGGTCAGGTGACCTAAAATAGTAACAGTGACCTTGACCT
The DNA here is from genome assembly GCF_041381155.1 of Argopecten irradians. Classification (NCBI taxonomy): domain Eukaryota; kingdom Metazoa; phylum Mollusca; class Bivalvia; order Pectinida; family Pectinidae; genus Argopecten; species Argopecten irradians. The sequence continues at coordinate 62,953 of NW_027187690.1, read as the reverse complement.
TGCGATCCTGAAACTGTATCTTGTCGAAAATATTATGGTCATTTAAATTTGTATGAAGTTTTATCAAAATCACTCAAGGAATGAAGCCGCTTGAGCACCGAAAAGGATTTTCTAAAAATAGTAACGGTGACCTTGACCTTGACCCTGCAACCTTGATACTCAAACTTTTTCAGTCCTTTGTATTTGTGTGCAGTTTGATCAAAATCACTCAAGGAATGAAGCCGCTAGAGTGCTGATAGGGATTTTCTAAAAATAGTAGCAGTGACCTTGAACTTGACCCAGCAACCCTGAAACTCAAACTCGTCCGAGATCTTGTTAATATTAAGCTACATGCAAAGTTTCATCAATCTCGGTTCACATTTACTCAAGTTATCGTGTTCACAACAAAAAGTTAACGCCCGACGGAGTGCTGACAAAGAAATTATCTAAAACTAGTAACAGTGATTTAGACCTTAGTCTGGCAATCTTCACACTCAAACTTGCGCGAGATATTATGATCCTTTGTCTATGTGTGAAGTGTGATCAAAATCACTCAAGGAATGAAGCCGCTAGAGTGCAGATAAGGATTTTCTAAAAATAGTAGCAGTGACCTTGAACTTGACCCAGCAACCCTGAAACTCGAAGTCGTCCGAGATCTTGTTAATATTAAGCTACATACAAAGTTTCATCAATCTCGGTTCACATTTACTCAAGTTATCGTGTTAACAACAAAAAGTTAACGCACGACGGACGACGCACGACGACGGACAAAAGGCTATCGCAATAGGTCACCATGACCTATGGTCAGGTGACCTAAAAACAAAATACAACTTATAGTTTATAAATATCATCCCTGCTACATCCTCCCTTGCCTCGTAGAATGTCATCCATGATAAAACACAAAGACAAATGCAGAAATATTATATACCACAATATTACAGCAATATGAAATAATCTGAAATAAAAATAAATAAATTAGTCAACTTAACTGCAGTCCACTGAAAATAAAATCATATTTATTAACTTCACAGTATCTGGTAACACTGAAATTCAATAGACATCAGACATCAAGTACAAGTGCAAACACAATGCCTGAAAATAAACCAATTATCATGAAAATCAAAATCAATAATTAATTGACTTAAATAATACAAAAATACACACTCTAAAAATTAAAAACAAGAGGCCCATGGGCCTTAACGGTCATCTGACTCATGGCACAAAACAACAAAGTCACAGTATAAAGTATTGGTTAACAATTAATATAAACAATACATGGAACTCCTTAGTTGAATATGTAAGTTTCTGAAATATGTAAATGTCATTTGTTGAACAAACTTGGTAGCCCTTCATCCATATATGGTTGTAACCCATTCAAGGATTAATATAAGGAGGAGTCAGATTTTAAAGCCAAATTTCAGCAAAACTCCCATTTTGGACCTCCGCCGTACTATCCCAATGGGTCTTAGCTCGGTCCTTTATAAAATATGATTGTCCTCACCTAAAGTTCCCCCTTCTGAATCAATTAAAACCCCTATAGACCAACTTTCATTGAGATCGGAGACTGAAACCTGAAAACAGGAAGTGGGCCAGCGGCCATCTTGGAATACCAAAATCTTTACGAAAATGTTTGCATGTTGTTCGGCATCAATTAAAACCCCTATAGACCAATTTTCATTGAGATCGGAGACTGAAACCTGAAAACAGGAAGTGGGCCAGCGACCATTTTGGAATATCAAAATCTTTACGAAAATGTTTGCATGTTGTTCGGCATAAATTAAAATCCCTATAGACCACTTTTCATTGAGATCGGAGACCGAAACCAGAAAACAGGAAGTGGGCCAGCTAAAATTAAGAATATTTGCCCTTTTGGGGCCCCACCCCTCAGCCCCTAGGGGTTGGACCAGACTCATTTATATAAAATATGATTGTCCTTCCCCAATGATGTTTCACATCAAATATAGATGAAATTCATCCAAGAATGAAGGAGGAGTAGGATTTTAAAGCTAAAATTAAGAAAATTTCCCCATAGGGCCCCACCCCTCAGCCCCTATGGCTCGGACCAGGCTAATTTATATGAAATATGATAGTCCTTCCCCAATGATGTTTTACACCAAATATAGATGAAATACATCCAAGGATGAAGGATCGGAGGAGTAGGATTTTAAAGCTAAAATTAAGAAAATTTCCCCATTTGGAGCCCCACCCCTCAGCCCCTAGATGTCGGACCAGGCTGATTTATATAAAATATGACTGTCCTTCCCTAATGATGTTTCACACCAAATATGGATGAAATCCATCCAAGGATGAGGAAAGAGTAGGATTTAAAAGCTAAAATTAAGAAAATTTGCCAATTTGGGTCCCACCCCTCAGCCCCTAGGGGTTGGACCAGGCTCATTTATATAAAATATGATTGTACGTCCCCAAAGATGTTTCACACCAAATATGGATGAAATCCATCAAAGGATGAAGGAGGAGTAGGATTTTAAAAGCTAAAATTAAGAAAATTTGCCCATTTGGGTCCCACCCCTCACCCCTAGGGGTTGGACCAGGCTCATTTATATAAAATATGATTGTCCGTCCCCAAAGATGTTTCACACCAAATATGGATGAAATCCATCAAGGATGAAGGAGGAGTAGGATTTTAAAGCTAAAATTAAGAAAATTTTACCATTTGGGGCACCCCTCAGCCCCTAGGGGTCGGACCTATCGATTGTCCTTCCCCAAGGATGTTTAACACCAAATATCGATGTAATCCATTCAAGGATGAAGGAGGAGTAGGCTTTTGTATAAATAGTTTTACGCACGACGCACGACGGACGTCGGACGGCGCACGGCGCACGACGCACGGCGCACGACGACGGACGAAACACGATGACAATAGGTCATCCTGACCTTCGGTCAGATGACCTAAAAACCAGTGAAATACTGGAAAACAAAGATTAAAATCAAATCACTTTCCAGTGACAACGCTGAGAATCGCTGCTGCGACTTCCCCTCCCTTGTCCTTGAAGAGGTCACCGGAGGACAGCTGGGTGAGATAATGAGCTCGGGGACATCCAATCCGGTTTCCCTCGTTGCTGTGAGCAAACATAGGCTCCACTTCTCATCCACTCTGGTTTCCTCCGTTCTCTCCGAGATCTTCTGGGTTGGTTCTCCTCCTCGGTTTCCTCTGGTGAATCATCCTCAGATTCAACATCCTCAACTAGCTCCTCCATATCAATCTCCGTTCCCTCTGAGAGGGCGTCCCCTCCCTCCTCTATCTCGGCAACGACCTCTTTCTCAAGAATGGTGTTGGAGTCATTCCTTGATTCCATCCTCGTTTACACCATTTCTTCCTCATCAGACGACGATGTCGACTCCGAATTGCCCTCATCTGGTACGACGGGATTTGTCTGTCTTGTCTGTCTCGTCTGACTTGGTCATTGTCGTCTCGGAGCAGGTGTAGGAGCTTTAGGGCGTCCAAGCAGGAAACTTATATGCAGCAAGAGGTTGCGATGAAGGGTTCTGATCCTTCCCCCACCGTCCTCTCTCCTAAGTTTGAATACTGGAACGTCCTTGTTTGGTTGATCCATGATGATGTATGGGTACTCCATTCATTTGTCAGCAATCTTATGAGTACCGTCATAAGCCATGATCTTGACCAGTACCCGGTCCCCAACGGTTACGGCGGAACCGCGTTCCTTGCTGTCGTAAAACTTCTTCAGTCTGGATTTGGCCAAGTCGGAGTTGGACGATGCGAGAGCGTAGGCTTCCGTAAGGCGCTTCCGCAATGACTCCACAAACGGGGTCAAAGCTCCTGTTGGTTTGGATGTGGGAATTCCAAAGGCTTAATCCACCGGAAGTCTAGGACTCCTACCAAACATCAGGAAGTACGGGGTCTGTCCTGTTGTCTCCTGTTTGGCACAGTTGTACGCATGGACCAATGCCGCGGTGTTCGATTTCCAGTCCTGTTTTCGCATACCCGACAAAGTTCCAAGCATGCTCGTCAATGTGCGATTAAATCTCTCGCACAGTCCATTGCCCATTGGGTGGTACGGCGTGGTGTTAGACTTCTCAATTCCCGTTAGTACACACAGTTCCTTTATAAGGTCACTCATAACGTTTGGCCCTTGGTCAGTATGAATACGCTTAGGTAGACCGTAGTGAAGAACAAAGTTGTTAAAGAACACGTCCGCAGTGGTGCGTGCTTTGCTCATATTAGCTGGAAGGAAACCATAACCAAACACTGGTGCGCTTATCTAGTTACCTGGCTCACCATGTGCAGGTCGTTCCGAACGTCAGTCACGTGATACGATTCGGAATCCGATAAAACCCAAAGTCACTGAACAAGGCGGTGATTGAAGGCGCTTTATTCAAAACCAGGAATATATGATCCCTAGATTTCGGCTCTCTTATATGCCGACATATAGTTTTGGGAAGCTAATAATAAATCATCGATTTACATGTTCATGTTCAAATATCTAATGTTTAAGCGACATATCGTTACAGTGAAATTAGCATGAAATATAACTTTAAGGACGGCTTCTCGTGTATGCGATGTGTTGCGAGTGTGTTTTTTGAAGGCTGCGGTAAATTCGTGGTGTGTGTCTTCTTGTGTAGTGGAACCCTAGCCTATTTTATAGTGTTATATCACTGAAGCATGCCTCTGTAGCCACCTAGCAATACACCTCCCAGTCACATACCGATAACGGCGAACCAGTCGTCCAACTTCCGGTATGGTGAGCGTTCAGCAGGAGCAGTAACTACCACTTTTATAAACATTGGTGTGTCTCGACCAGGAGACAAAACCCAGAGCCTACCTCACAGGGGCGAGCGCTCAACAAAAGTGAGGCGGAGTCAAGGGATACGTTAAGAAGGATAAAGTCAGCTCGGAAAAAGAGAAAAGATGACATTCTAAATTTAGTCGCCATTTACGATCATGCAATAGTGGCAGGGGGTACATCTCAGAACGCCCTACCTGCATCTGGAAAACAATCTTGTGATAGAGGTAGAAGAACACTTGGACTTTTAAGTTACTAGTTACAACGGGCGAACCACTTTTATACTTTCTTTATAAAATACTTTAATACTTTATCGATAAGCTGATAATAAATCAGATGAAAAATCTACCATATTGTAGACTATGCTGTGTCGCGGCCAGGGGCCAGAACCCGAATGAGTCTAATGTGGCTGGACTGTTATCCGATACATGGTACATTTCACTAGAACGATTATGAAGGCAGACTGATTGTTTGATAGCTTTTCATCGCAGCAGTATTTTCACATGAAAATTAAATAAATCTGGCTGAAAACACTAATGCCATTTTTTAATAGCAAGCCTTACAAATTATTCTTCTCTTCCTGTTTGTCCACATATACAGGCAACCTCGACATGTTCGGAAGTCATCTGATGAAGAGAGACAGGTCTTATATTGTTCACTATTAGACATGTCCAGCTTCATTGAGTGACCACCAAACTTCTTTCATGTCCGTAGTCTACATCCATCATAATTAACTTAAAGTGTTGTCTGCTGTCCCGTCATTATGAAAATCCCTGTGGAAAATATCAATACATGTACATGTACCATCAAATGCATTTTATTTTTTTGGAATCTCAGATCCTAGCGTGGTCCCCTTCAACTTTATATAGTGGTATATGATTGAAGCATACCGCCGAAGACACCAAACAACACACATCACCCGGTCACATTATACTGACATCGAGCGAACAGTTGCCCCATCCCACTCCCTTTCTGCTGAGCGCTAAGTAGGAGTAGAATCTATCACTTTCAAAGACTATTGTGTGTATCGAGCTCCACTTTACAAGAACACATACAATACGAATCTATCTCCCAAAACACACACCTACACTTCAAACGCAACACATCGCATACATGGGAGGTCAGAGTTCCATGACCCTGGCTGTTAATAGGACGTTAATGTAATCAAACAAACATATCCCTCTTCACCTCGTGATTATTTTGGCCACATTTTGTTACAATCGGTTAAATTTTACTTGAACCACTCAAATATACTCGCGATTGTAGCTATCCATAAAAAATATCGAAGAATATAATACTATTTTAAATGGGTGTATGAGCATACCGATGCTCTGGCTGCCATATGCCTATCGCCGAGATATTTCGGGTTGTTTGCTTGCGCATACATGTACGATCAACTAATATTTTTGACGTGCTACTATGTGAAATACTCTCGGGTTGAGATTTAGGAAATCTCGAGAAAGACAGGGGGAGTAGTGTAACACAGAAACTTTGGATTGGGGGATGGTAAGAGCTCAGTAAACTCATGGCATCTGTGGCAAGGTTTGTACCCAATCTAAGGAGCGGCTCGATGTGGTTTGTACATAGTGTTAAACAAGTAGGTAAAGCTGTACTTTTACATGGATACCCGGGTTAGAATCCTGGTCGGGGCATTCGACAGGAATCATATGTGTATTTTCTCTATTCTTCCACCTGGAATCTGGCCTTTCAGGTAGGGTATAAGCATTGAACCTGCTGCCACTATTGCAGATCTTAACAGCGAGGATCATGTAAGGACGTCCTCCCATGTCTGTAGTGTCTTACATTGTTCCATTTTGGAATTCTGCGGTATATTCGTGTTGCGTCTTCTTTCATAGTGAAACACTTGCCCTTTTTATAGTGCTATATATCACTGAATCATGTAACCGAAGACACCAAGCAGCATTCCCCACACATTATACTGACAATGGGCAAACCAGACGTGCCACTCACGTAAGGCTGAGCGCATAGTTGTGTCCCTGCCAGTGTACAGAACCCAGAGCCTACCTGACAAGAGCGATGGCTCGTGTCCTTCATAAAAGCATGTTACGTGTCCAATATCATATATCTAGGCGTCTTAACTATTCATATGAAGTCGTATTAAGATTTTAGACTATTTGATACCTGAGAATAAGGACCGTGGTCATTTTTTTAACAATTTTAGTAGCGTTCCATCACAGCATGCTACTGGCAATATCAGGTATCTAGGTTTTTTTTATCCCCCGCTTTCTCCGAAACGGGGGATATTAATTTGGGTTTGTCCGTCTGTCTGTCTGCAATAACTGTAACAAATGTAAACCGATTTTCATCAAACTTGGTGACGAGGTTAAATGCCTTAAGAGCTCGGCCAAATTTGATCGGGACTGTCGATGGACCTTATTTAGCGGAGTTATGGCCCTTTGAATTACTAAAAAACGTCCGCTTGTCTGTCAGCAATAACTAACAAATGTAAACCGATTTTCTTCAAACTTGGCGACAAGGTTAAATGCCTTAAGGGCTCGGCCAAGTTTGATCGGGACTGTCGATGGACCTTATTTAGCGGAGCCATTGAATTACTAGAAAACGTCATTTTCTGCCATTTCCGTGCAATAAGTGTAACAAATGTAAACCGATTTTCTTCAAACTTAGTAACAAGGTTAAATGCCTTAAGGACTCTACGAAGTTCGATCGCGACTTAAATAAACAAGAGGCCCAAAGGGCCTTTACGGTCATCTGACTACCTTGGCAATAGTAAAATTAATAATATAAGGTGTCACTTTGTCAGGACCATGTCAGGATCATTTTCAATTTCTTTCAAACAAATTGTATTTCAAACAAGAGGCCCAAGGGCCTTAACATAGAGGAAATTAATTAGATATAGTGTCATGGTAGCCATCTTCTATTTGGGATCAACCAGTCATGTAACAATATTTTTTCGGGACCATGTCAGGATCATTTCATGCAGGTTTAAGCCAGAACTTGAGAAGAAGTTCAAAATGTGTTTTCCAGATGGCAGCTGTGGCGGCCATCTTGGATTTCAGATCGACCCGAAAAATAACAACACTTTGTCGGGACCATGTCAGGATCATTTCGTGCAAGTTTTAGCCAAGTCGCACTGGTAGAACTTGAGAAGAAGTTCAAAATGTGCTTTATAGATGGCGGCTGGGGCGGCCATCTTGGATTTCGGATCTACTCAAAAAATAACAACACTTTGTCGGGACCATGTCAGGATCATTTCATGCAAGTTTCAGCCAAATCGCACCGGTAGAACTTGAGAAGAAGTTCAAAATGTGTTTTCAAGATGGCGGCTGTAGCGGCCATCTTTAGATTTCGGATCGACCCGAAAAAAAAAACAACACTTTGTCGTGACCATGTCAGGATCGTTTCATGCAAGTTTCAGCCAAATCACACCAGTAGAACTTGAGAAGAAGTTCAAAATGTGTTTTCAAGATGACGGCTGTGGCGGCCATTTTAGATTTCAGATCGACCCGAAAAATAGCAACACTTTGTCGGGACCATGTCAGGATCATTTCATGCAAGTTTTAGACAAATCGCATGGGTAGAACTTGAGAAGAAGTTCAAAATGTGCTTTATAGATGGCGGCTGGGGTGGCCATCTTGGAATTCGGATCTACCCAAAAAATAACAACACTTTGTCGGGACCATGTCAGGATCATTTCATGCAAGTTTCAGCCAAATCGCACCGGTAGAACTTGAGAAGAAGTTCAAAATGTGTTTTCAAGATGGCGGCTGTAGCGGCCTTCTTAGATTTCGGATCGACCCGAAAAATAACAACACTTTGTCGTGACCATGTCAGGATCATTTCATGCAAGTTTCAGCCAAATCACACCGGAGTAGAACTTGAGAAGAAGTTCAAAATGTGTTTTCAAGATGGCGGCTGTGGCGGCCATCTTGGATTTCAGATCGACCCGAAAATAAGAACACTTTGTCGGGACCATGTCAGGATCATTTCATGTAAGTTTCCCTTCGGGTCAGATGACCTAAAAAGTCCGTTTCTGCCACTTCCATACAATAACTGTAATAAATATTTAACGATTTTCTTAAAACTTGGTAACACGGTAAAATGCCGCGCCAGGTTCGATCAACTCTTTCAGCGAATGCTATTTATTAGAGTTATGGCCCTTTGATTTAATAAAAACTAGAGGTCCATGGGCCTTAGCGGTCACCTGAGTTCGGATACAGAATGAAACAAAGACACAAAAACGCTATATATTGGCCCATCAGGCCCTTGAAACCAGTCAGTGATTTCATAACTGACTTTTCAATTTATGAAGAGTATCTGGTTCCATCCAATCTGTGAATTCAGAAGATTTTATTTTTCTTATTTTAGTTATTTTTATCCTTTTGGCCTTGCTCATCTACCCCTGGAGGTTGGCCAGGACCAATATGGATATGATGCTAAAATGCTATCACAGGGTAATAATTCTAACCAATTTTGACTGTTTCCTATGAAAATTAAGCAAATAATGCTCATAAATGTGATTTTCCAATATCCAATAAAATAGAGTTGACCCCTAATCAGGGAAAGTCTGAGATGCCAGGGCCATTCACAATTTTGTACAGGGTCTTAAAAGACCTTCCAATCTATGAAGAGTATTTGGTTCCAGCAAATTTGTAAATTTAGAAGAAGACTTTTTAAATTTTAGCCATTTTGACCAATTTTGGCCCCACCCTCTGGCCCCTGGGGTCAGCCAGGACCAATATGGATATGATGTGAAAAATACTATCCCAGGCTAATAATTCTAACAAAGTTTGACTCATTTCCTATTACACATGACCAAATAATGCTCAAAAATGTGTTTTACCTATATAAACAATAGTAAACTTAACCCCCTCCCCAGGGGGGAACGCGAGACCCCAGGGTCATATATTTCAGAAGAAGATTTTTGAAGTTTAAGCCTATTTGACCCCTTTTGGCCCCACCTCTCGGGCTCCTGGAGGTCAGTCGTGGAAAAATTGTTAATAGGATTCAATGGCCATCTCATACTGATAATTCTGACAACATTTGACTTATTTCCTATTACAAATGACCAAATAATGCTAAAAAAATGTCTTTTCCCTATATAATTTATAGCAAATTTGACCCCCTCGCCAGGGGGGAACATGGGACCCCAGGGTCATATAATTCACAATTTTTTTAAAGGACCTCGAGACCTTTTAATCTATGAAGAGTATTTGCTTCTACCATTTCTGGAAATTCAAAAGAAGTTTTTTGAAGTTTTTAGCCTATTTCACCCCTTTTGGCCCCACCCCTCAGGCCCCTGGGGGGCTGGGACCATATAATTCACAAATTTGGTTGACCTTTGGCTATGGAAAATTTCTGCAAAATTTCAACAAATTTGGTTCAGTAGTTTTGGAGAAGAAGTCGAAAAAGTAAATTGTTTATCGCCATACGACGGACGACGGACAAAAGGCGATTAGAATAGGTCACTTGAGACTTCTTTTCAGGTGACCTAAAAAGTCATTTTCTGCCATTTCCATGCAATAACTGCTGATTTTCTTCAAACTTGGTAACAAGGTCAAATGCATCAAGGGCTTGGTCAAGTTCGATTGCCACGGCATGTTTTAAGCAAGGTAAAAACTGACCTAAACAATGTTTACCTATAATATGTCCTGAAAGCCGGAGAGATGGAAATTACATGCATTTGCTTGTAGTTGTTCACAAGAAGTTGTTTAAAATTTTAGCCTATTAGACCTCTGTGACCTGGAATGGCAGTTTATGTGAACAAACCTGGTAGCCCTTCATCCCAGTATGCTACAGGCAAAATGTCAGTACTTGACGACGGACGAAACATGATGACTACCATAATGACTATTGTCGATAATATGACCTAAACTATTAACACGGGCTAAGCACCGTAATGGCCCCGCTACACCCCTTATTAGACAGAGTTTATAGGTAAGGTGTGTATAAGCAATTTATCTGACGAATTTAATATGCGGATCCAATCATATCGCAGTTTAAAATTGTTGATACCTTTTGAATTGCATATTTATAGTTTTGAAGTGGGGACAATAATTGGTCTTGGTACTCTTCATGACCTGGGATAAATTGCATGTCCCAACTCGATGCTTCTTTGAGGGAGCATGAATCAGTCATGTCCAAAAAATGGTCAGTGTGAAATGTCTGATGAGCTTCTTGGAAACGAAGTAAGTACTGTAAGATCAATTTTTGGGTAGGATTTATATAGTCTGCTGAATGATATTGACGCCTTTGAAAACCTGTTAGATATAGATTTAATGTCCAGCCTTCTATCATCTTTGCTGACTGCATGGTTAATGAGCTGTCTTCTGTTCGTCGGGTTTCTTCGGTCTTTGGTCGTTGAGTAAAACTCCTTGTGAAGTATCTTCACGGAGGAATTCCTCGGTGTGCTTTGAAAAGTGAATCACGTTTGGTTGTCCATTAATGTTTGTGATGGTAATAGACGAACCAAAATAATCTAATAATCTCTTTTTCATGTAGACCGAACTGAAAACCTCTTCCCTGCATGTTTCTTTCATATCCCCACTAAATCATTTACCGTTACTTGTTCTGTATCATTTTCCTCCAATATTGAACCAATTGTAGAAAAGCTTGCTCCAATTTAAAATTCCTAGGACGTCCAGGGGTGCCCGTTATGTTTTATGTCATCCGTCTTACGTGACTTGGGTATCTGTCGATTTGTTGAGATGTTTATGCTACATTGATGATGATAAACAGCATCCGCAGCATGAAGATCGGACGAAGCCATATTAAGACGCCCAAGCACCTCTGCCGCCCATTCGTCATTCCGCAAGGCACATGTTTCTTCCAATGTTTGTTTAAACTCAACAGTCTTGACTGGATAAGCATCGGGACCTCTTTTTCTGTCATTTATTTTAGCGAAATGTCCGCAAAACAGGCAATTTTCCTTGAAATTAAAATCTGGTGTTGTCGAACGCAGGATTCTAGGTCCAGTAGATGCTATATTACCAACGTCGTGTCTGTATGTAGATTAATTTGGATTCACGTAATCTCTGCGACAGTCTTTGTGAATCAATTGTCCGGGTCTTGTTCTAATTATGTCCTCTTTTAGTAAACTCACTTCGTTAATATTTTCGCTCCCCTTTTTGTCTTAATCGGCATGTTGCTGGACCATCATCGGCTAGTATTTGCATGCAGAACACGCATGCTTCCATCACGATCTGAAAAAATGTAGAAAGGAAACGTTTGCATATTGATCAATTGCATGACGTTTTTTCTATCAAAATCGTACGAATTTTAATGCATACATAAATATTTATACAGTTATACGTATCAAACGTCTATTATACTAAAAATAAGGCATAATTACAACGATGAGTTAAAACAGACGAATTAAAAGATTTGAATTACGTGATTAACGAAAAAAAGGAAAAATTGCAAACTGTGTACGCAATTTTCACATATGCTGTATTTTTTCACAGACAGGTTTCCATACTTTTTTGTTGCAAATAAACTCTTATTACGTTTAGCCCCTATTTTCCCGTGTTTTTGTTTTTTACTTGTATTCAGTGAGTTAAATGTCATTATACATTAAATAAATTCATCTCTTTGTGCTTTTTGTCACAGACCTAAGAATATTATCGCCGATAAACTATTTAATTCAAATGACAGCGTGAAACCAAATAAAATTATCGTAAAAGCATAGATGATCATATTCATGAGAGTATCAATGATGTATCGTACTTCGGTTTTGATATTGAATCAAATATAATATTATTTAGACTGATAACAAGATGTATAAAACGTACTTACCAGCGATAACAACGAAGAAAACATACGTCGTCTGCTTGCGTTTACGATGATTATCTCCCTTTGTAGCACTCTTCATATCTACGGCAGCCCAAACGGGCCGTATAAATGGTAGGCAATATTTTCGAACAGAAAACACTAAAATTAGTCATTTTCCCCTTGTTCGATTTTTTTCGAATTTTGATATGTGTTGTATGCCTATTAAATGTAAATATTACTTGTATTTTTGTTTCTTTTGCAATTTGTTTGAGGTATAATGGTATAGTGGTTAGACTATATTGCGTTTCGTTCCAGTATACACATATCTTTGGCATTGATGTGGTCTTTGAGCGAGATGACTACATAAACGAAAATGATTCTTTCCAACTATTTTGTTCCCTGAAATTTATTTCCAAGACAGCAATGTGATCACAAATTCAAAATGTCATGTTCTTGTCACTTGAACGTGACCCCTTATAGGACATAGTGTCAGATTAGACTTATAATGAGGATCTTGATCATAATGGACTGATCTGCATTTTAATCAAATATATTATCTAATCATAATAGCCGCTAAGCATTAAGGGCGTTGGACGACTGGTTCACTCGTTGTCACGGTATAATGAAATCGGGTAAAGTGTGTTGCGTAGTATCTTCACCGGTTTGCTTCAGTGATAAAGCACTATAAAAAGAGTTACAGTTCCACTTTATAAAAAGACACAACATGAATATGCCAGAGTGGCGAAAAACACACACCCTCGCACGTCATACACGCTACACACACTGCATACATGGGAGGCCGTCCTTACATGACCCTGGCTTGTTAATAGGACGTTAATATAATCAAACAAACATTAATTATGCCCATTTGGTAAAGTTGGATTTATAGCATAACTTATATTCTAGAAAAAAAAAAACATAAAGGAAAAAGTTAAAAAAACTTTATTCAGTTAAAGTGTTTTAATTAATCTATAGTTTGACATTTATATTCAATTAAATTCAAAATGTTTTATTGGATAACAGGCAGTACCTATGTTAAAACATTGCTATAAATGACATTCATAGTTGAAACGATGATAACAAACGTCATACTCACAAAGCTGCATGTAGAATTAAAAACTGTCTTGTTTTCACATTGTCATATGATGTCGTCTGGTGTAAATTTACTCGTCCGAAACTAAGAGTTTTCTTATGGTAATTTGTTATCAGTGAAAGCTTTTAAAAGAAACGTCAAAAGAAATGGTTGGGATACGTCATACTGGCTGAGTTTATATAGCCCCCTAAATATATCCGTTTTGCATGTAAAGTTACATATGTAGAAATGTATTTGAATTAGCCATTTATTTTGACATGGTTTTAACATCATATATAAATCATGTGTAGAAAATGCACGGGCTTATACAATTATATTTTAATGGCTGCCTACAATGAATCATACACAGGCATATATCATTCAAAGTAATAGGCATGTCACACTTTGCCCGACCAAGAATATGGGCATTGACACCGACAATGACTTCGAAATCGGGGGTTTTCGAAATGTAAACTAAACCGTCCACATTATATTGTAGATGTACTTTTATGCTGAAACATTCTCATGTATCAATGATCCTCCTTTTTAAACCGCCAGTAGACGATCTAGCACGCTTAATGTGACCGTTGGGATGTGTTGTTTGTTGTCTTCGGCGGCATGCTTCAGTGATATTGCACTATAAAAGCGCAACAGTTCCGCTCTACAGAAGACACAACACGAATATACCAAATTATATCAAATTAAACGATCAAATGCGTTACACTCAAAGTATAACTAATTGACGTGAATAAAATATAGATAGAATGCTAATAGTTTTCTGATTGGTCTAAACCGCTCGGACAGGTTATAACCCGGCTAAAAATAGAAATGAAGAATTCACTGTCTCTACCGAATGTTAACCAATCAAAATAGGGTGTTGCCGATCATCGGCCAATAGCAAAAAATCATGTCGGACGACACTGCTGTAGGACCAGAAAACTGTCGCTGTAGATCTACAAAATGTAGTTTATATGCAGGATATCCAAGTGAAGAAGCATAGCAAAAATACAAAATTCACCTAGGATACGTGGGTGATGATTTTCCTTTTCTGCTGTCTTAGTTTCAAATTTGTTGCAAAATTTAGCAATACCTGTAATATAGGCAGCGGTTCATATATACATTGGCATTTCGTAGAGGTGATGTTCTCCGAGGCCGAACAGTATCTGTATAATATGAACCCATTATAACTGAGTTGAGCGGGTACTCTTGTCTCTTAGTTTGTCCACGCGCCTGTTTCAGAGGTACATACTGTACTTAGTACCCTTATACATTGTATGTATCTATTGCGTACGAGTTGGTGTTAAACAGTCGTCACAATGAAGCACAGATCTATTGAAGTAACGCATTGCCATTTAAGAAATATAAACTTGTGTTGTAATTATGAAAATTAGTTTATCATCGAATTAGCATCTTCTAACCAAGATAACACATTTCAATATTATTATTTTTAATGTATTATATTATGTTTTAGGACTAAATATTTTATCAACATCAAAGGAAAGTTAACAACCTCAGCTGATTATAGAGTAATTCTGGCCGACAGAGGTAAATTAGGAACATTTTGGTTTCAATTTAATATTTGATGCATTTATGTTACATTTTGAAACGTCCCCCGAAATCGGTGCAGGTGTCCGTACTTCGTGTCAGGCAAAAGAGGGAGACGTCTAAATATAACTTTACAATGTTTCACGAGACAAAAGCCTATACATGTAGGAAAGATGAATAAATATCCCGCATAATTATAAACTTAGCAAAAAAGTACACTACAAAAAATTATTGTATAGAATAAACAGTCAATGCTATATTTTACATTCAGTGTGTTTGCTAATAGAAAATGTATATCGTAAGTACATTTTGAATAGCCGTCTAGACACTGCGAAAGCGCTAAAAGATGTGCCGAGTTCTGTTTTTTAATTTCATATTATGATAACTTACGACTTTTCGTGTGTTAATATCTTTCTATTTATCATAATATACCTGTATATGTAATAGATATTAAGATAACAATGGGTTAACATGCGACACCCAATGTTAAAAAAAGGAAAGAAAAAAAAGTATTAGAAGAAATCATATAATCTTTAAAACTGATTTTCTCTTGATAACTCACAAAAAGGAAACCTTTCTTTTTAATTAAACAAACTCAAGAATTTACAAAAGACCTTTTTTATAGTCAAAATGAATGTATTTACTTCTCGGGGAGGTATACGATGATCAAAACAGTACAAGCCAAGACTTATTATTCTTATGGTTTGGTACACGTCAAATATTTCCATAAAAGGTGACATGGGGTGGAAGTCTTTTATTTATTAACGAAACATAGCTTGTTTGAAACCTGCAAGTAAAATCTGCCATCTCCGAAGACATCGTTTGTTAAGTAAAACTTAACTATCGACAACAAATCAAAGTTGGTTTAAGCACAATACATCGTTTATGTAACGCCATATATCATCTGTTCTAAACCCACATCTGATGCCAAAATAATGTATAAAGAAGGCTATTGGACATTTAAGTTTCCATAAGATGACTAACATACTTGTTTAATTTACATCTTAATTAGAGAGGTCACACAAACATGCAGTTATTACTTGTTAGGAATCTTGCATCTAGGTTTTCGTGCAAAGTTCGAATGCATTCGCCACTGGCCTTGAAGTTCGCCTGTTGTCAGTAAATAATGTGACCGGTGGGGAATGTTGCTTGGTATCTTCAGCGGCATGCTTCAGTGATATAGCACTCTAAAAAGGGGCAACAGTTCCACTATATAAGAAGACACAACACGAACATAGGTGCAGTCTCCAAAAACACTCACCTCGCACTTTACACACGCTACATTCTGCATACACGGGAGGCCGTTCTTACATGGCCCTGGCTGTTAATAGGACACTAAAATAATGAAATAAACATGTCTTGGCAGTTTTATCATTTGTTATTCTGCTGTTCCTTACTTGAATTAAATGTAATGATTTAATAAATGAAAACTACGTGTGATGCTTTTAACAAAATATATACACAACGTCTTTCCACAAATATCTAATATCGAATGTATTTTTTGAATATTTTAAATAGGCTTTACGCCACAAAAACGCCAAAAAAATATGTATTTAACCCTGAACAAATTGCATTTTTTTTTAGCCCCAACCATCATCAGAGGCTATTCAACTCGTTTTTCGTCCGTGGTCCGACCGTTAAAATAATTATTCATTCTTGATATCGTTATTTCCCAGTAAGTACTTAAGTGATGATTTCTCAAATTTCCATATGTAGATTTTCTATAGGGCCCTTCTTATGCATATATGGAGTTTTGGGACCGATCGTGGTCAAACAAAATAATCACCACGTCAGCCATCTTGGATTTTTGATAGTTTAAGTATATATCATCCTTTATTTCTCTCTGAAAGCACTGAAGGAACATTTCTCAAATTACCATATGTACGGGTTCCCATGGGGCTTAAAGTTGTGCCATAATATCACTCTTGGACCGATTGGTCAACAAGATAGCCACCAGGCCGCCATCTTGAATTTCTGTAGTTGAAGATTTCTTAACGAAAGTACTGCAATGGAATTCCATATGTAGGTTTCCCCATTCGACCCTAGCTGAGCATAATTCAATTTTGGGACCAATCGTTCAACAAGATGGCTGACAGGCTGGCCATCTTGGATTTGATAACTGAGGTTTCACAAGTAGAGAAAAGATTCACCTGTCGATTGTCTGGGATCTCTTGTTAAAGAGGTATGGCGCATATTTTGCCCTTTCCAACCTAAATCTAAAAAATCATCCGAATACATATAAAGTTGATTATTAATATGTGTTTTAACCAATTATGTTTATTGTACCGTTTTGTATGCTTGTTTGTTTGCTTGGATTAATTAACGTCCTCCAATTACCAGCTATTGTGTCATGTAAGGAGCTGCTCCCCCTCTCCATGTATGCGGTCATGTTGCGTGTTATGTTGTGACGAGGTGCGTGTTTTTTGGGAGGATTGACGGTTATATTTCATGTAGTCGTCTTCTTGATACGATAGTGGAAACTGTTGCCCGTCTTATTATAGTGCTATAAATCACTGTAGCATGCCAGCCGGAGACACCAAAGCATCAACAACCCCACCCTGTCACATTATAATGGAAACGGGCGAACCAGTAGTACCCCACTCATGGTTATGACTGGAGCGCTAAGCAAAGAGCAAAAACTACCACTTGTATAGTCTTTTGGTGGTGTCTCGGCAACGGGGAATGATAACCCAGGAGCCCTTCCACACAGGGGCGAACGCTCAAAATCAAGGCTAAAGTGGAGGGGAATGGCCAAGGGAGGGCCATTAGGAAAGATAAAGCTCTGTTAGGATAGAAGGAGAAAAGATAAGAATCTAAAAATTTATCAAAAAGAGTTTAAAGTTTTATGTGCCGTTTAATGGTCACTCGTCGAAAAAATTTGGACATGGATGATTTATTTTTTTCAATTTAATCTATATTTAAAACCTTTAAGTGTTTAAATGAATACAATAAAGCTGTGTATAATCTATTCCAAATGGAACTGACATTCAACCATTATATGTCTTAAAAAAAAATCGTTTAGTTAGAACAACATTGGTTATTGCACTGTCGGAAAATTATTGTTTGTTTACTGCCAATATACTACGTTGAGATGGAGGAGTCATACCTTCAGAAAATCACATTTACCAATTTACTAATTAATACTGTATAAATTTGCAATGAAATTGTGGACAACACAGACACCGGTTTCATGGTGTCTATACCGTATGAAACATCATTTCATTAACACTGAAGATGTTAATAATGATTTTTGGCCAGTACCTGCCAAACAATTCATTTTCAGCTCTCCTTTGTACTTCTATAAACTAAAAAACCTATACATTGAAAGTAATTGTAAATTTCTCAAAATGTTGGTAACTTTTGGTAGTGGAAAAACATTCATCAAAAGCGCTTCTTGATTTCGTGGACTATGGAAAACACGGCACATATAACTTTAAAGGTACATATAACATAGATACAGGTAATTAGCACGGCTTGATAAGCATGTGACATGTGGCGTTTTAACATCTGATGGGTTCGGGTTCACAGGGAGGTGTAGCGGTGCCTAGGTTCTAGCTCAGTTTGTCAGAATTTAGTTCACACTGCCCGACACCACGAATTGTTTGTATGTTTTCCGGTTTAGATGTGTGAACTAGGAAAATTAGGCGGAGTCAAATTAAGAATATTTTTTATTTTTGTTCGGGGGTTGGGGTTCAGTGTCTTTTGCCATATTGGAGGCTAAAAGTTGTCGACCAAAGCCATACTAAAGGTATAAAACATAGTTTACAGCGAATTACATTTGAGAAGGGATATTCATGGAAGGTATCTCTTACATTGGTTTTCTTAATGTCCTAGTCCTAAATAATGACTTTATCTTTCCTAATGTCTCCCTTGGCCACCCGGCCCTCATTTTCTGGCACTTGATTTTTGAGCGTTCGCCACCCCAGGATCTGAAGAACAATTGTTTCAGATTATGATAAACATGGAGCCCCACCCAGAGTGCCCTAAAGAACATTTTAGACCGTCTTTAGAGAGGCTTGAGATAAAACAAAACGATTAAAAATCATACTCTACATTGTACTACTATAACGTACCACATTTATACAAAGTGGCAGTATTTTACGACGATTATAAGCCCCATTATGACAAACACATTGAACGGCAGCTAATTAATATTCACGGTGGCCGATCCGGATAAAAATACGCATGAGCTAGGTGTTTTTTATAGCCGCTAAACTGTAGTCTAGGGTTAGATATTTGAGTCAAAAGAGCTTGACATATGTCGATAAGGATACCAGTGTTATATGGAAAATGGAAAAATAACTTCATATTACTTCCTTGACCCATATCCTTTTTTAAAGCAATATCTGTATCGCAAATCACATTAGTATTTTACTTAAGCATTGATGTCCCATATTTTTTTAATTTTTTATCGGATCGTCACGATAACGTCCGGGGTTTCGCGCCATTCTAGGATTTTTTTTTTTCATAGTGGTATGCAAAAAAAAAAAAAATATGGCCAATCAGAAAGCCAGATTTGGTATGAAACCAAAGAAAAAAATAAATTATTTACTTTAAATGATTTGCGTTGTTTAAACATGGTACTGTATTGATTGTTACGTGTGGTTGTCTTTTTTTACTAGTATACGTTATTATCATTAACTAATTCCTATCAAATAAACTAAAATAAAGCCATTCGGCGTGATCGAAAAATCTTCTATTTTAGAATATTGTCCCTTTTAATTTATCTGTTTTGTTCTAAAATCTGTTCAGTGTTTTTTGTTTTTGTGTACGTACCCATATCCGTCCCATGAATCATGGAATTTTAAATTTGTTCATGTGTCTTGACAAAAGTGGGAAGATTAACGCCCTCGATACAATTCGACCATCTTCTTTCCACACTGTAGAGACATACTTGTCTTTGCCCTATAATGCCCATTCAGGTAATAATCTTCCCATGACTTCCCCATAATCAATTGCTACTTTTTCCAAAGGGGAAACAACTGTAATGTGTTTCCATTATGGATAAATATAATGATAGCGAAATGGAATTCATATTACAACCAACATAATACATTTTAAACTGTGTTTTAGCATTCCTTTTTAGACAAAACATTTTTTTATAATTATACCATTCCTATTGATATTATAAAATAATGATAAAGAAAATTGTTTTTGAAGCATTAATTATATTTATGTTAATTATATATTAATGCTTTCAAAACTACTTGTGGGACCCTAGCAGAAGTAAATAAACCTGTTGCTCCTATTTGCCAATATGATCGTAAAAGGCGTACCCATAAATTTACAGATCTCTTTTTTCCTAACAGACTTTATCTTTCCTAACGCCCTCCCCTTAGCCAACCGCCCCTCTTTTTGAAGTGAACGTTCCGCGCCCAGTGTATGGGTTTCTGGTTCCCTTGGCCGAGACACACCAAAGTCGAGAGTAAAAGTGGGTATTGGATATGTTACGTACTGTGCGATCGAAGTCGTATGTGCTCAGGGGCGGCGAGGGGAGCAGGGGTCTATCATAGGTGGGGGGTGGGAGCTACGGACAGGAGTGATATATAGGCGTGCAACACACGACGTTGACTAGGGCGGGAGACACAGAGGAGCCTGGCGAGAGTCTAGAGGATAGAGTGTCACTTAACTCTGGTGTCGTCTTAGCGTGACGTGCTTATTGCTTCAATGACATAGCACTATAAAAGGGTAATATATTCCCAAACTATACAAGAAGACAGCAACAGGAAAAATACTGCAGTCCGCCAAAAACAGGCATCTCGTCACGTTACAAAAAACACGCTTCACACACTGCACACATGGTAGAGACGTCCGTACATGTTCACCTGGTTTTTAATAGGACGTTAATATAATCAAACAAAACAAACAAAAACCAAAACTTCTTATTAATTGATTACATATATCAATTTCCAATGTATGGTGGGCCGTAATGTCCATGGGATGAACATGATGCCAGCTTTCAGAAGACAATACTGTGGGGCATGGCAGACTCTTATTTGGAGGACTGTTTGGGAGGTCACTCAATGTACGCGTGGAACATCCTGACAGTAATAGTTGTTTTTTAATTACTATGTGAAGAAGTGTCTTCTCTAGCATTATGTGAACGCCCTTACATATCAACACTGCCGACCAGCGACATTACCTGGGCAACTGACCACATATGGAAATCGAAACCGAAACACAGAGTTGGATAGTCTTGTGGTAATATGTCCATCTTGACCACCTCAACAATCTGTTTGCCGCCAATTCAGGGGGACCACAAATCAGAGCATTCTTCACAGTGGTCAAAGTGAGGCGGTGTCCAAGGAAGACGTTAGAAAGAGGATAGTTAAAGTCAGGAAGAAAAGAAAAGATAAAAGATACGATACTACACTGTAGTCCCCTTTTACGAAATCAAATGCAAAAAATTAATAACTTACCTGCAGATAAATGCAAATTACGATCAGAAACCATAACAGGACCCTCTGTAGAACTCACACGGAAACCATGACGTCATATTGTGACAAGATTCTATTTTTAAATGAGGTCGTTACAATATATATCCTCGAGGGATTCTTGTGTTTATCATTTAGAACGATACCGGTAACAATGATTTTCCACTTAATACGCTTTTGATACTATTTCGTCTTCTAACTGGGCATTGTCCGATACGTGTCCCACTGAAGATCAACTATTAAAACTTGGTTTCTGTTGTTTTAGCATAAACCGGGTCCCGTGAATAGCCATGGGCTTATGCAATATTCCGGTGAAAAAGAACACGAGGCGAGAAGAGACATTTCGTTATCATCCACAATATTTTACCACAAAAATTGGGTTGTTTATGTACCTTATATTCTTTGCACAAAACTACGTACCCTTACCACAGGTTATATTAAATTTTCAATGAAACACTGTTTTGGGCTCAGTATACATCTAGTTCATCCTGTCCTCTCCGTATGAAAATTTTTGTCGGTCAGTATAGATGTGCAATACACCCATTTAGCGCTCCGTTTTGATTCTCATATACACCGCGTATCATCATCTTAGTCAACCGTGTTTTTTAACAATACATATTGCAGAGATACTAACATCGAGTGAAATGATATGCTTTATAATGACATCGAAATATTTGGTGGCGGATTTATAGACGCTCAAAAATCACAATATAAACCTAAAGTATTGAGTGTGTACGGAGGGTTTATAACAACTTTCAACTCGTTTTCACATTAGTCAGGTCCGTCTTAGAAGTATCACGATTTATTGTCAACAACAGGCTTCAATATCTTATGAGTGTTAATGGAATTACGACATTTATCAGATACAGTTTTCCATGGAGATTGGATAAGTTTCTCGTCCTCTACATGGGATAACGACAATGTCCATCCATGAAAAACCACAGCGGAATCGTCTCACAAATCTAGAATGTCGAATTTTAAACAATTCTAAGTCCAGTATAACTCTTCAAAACAGTACAGTATAACGTGTGATGCAAGGTGAACGGCAGCATTGAATGAGACCCAGAACAGTATCGTGGGTAGTCCTGAACCAGTATCCGTATTGCACAAGTGTGTATTCAGGGACAATTATCTGCAGGCTGTGGAAATAAAGCTGATGGAATACTTGGATTCTATTTGTGGTGATATTTATAGACCCATTGATGTTACCAAAACTGAAAAGCATTTTAAAGCACATTGTTTGAAGTGATTTAACATGGCATAGAAGTTAAAGGTATTTGGGGATCAGGCAAATGTTATTTATATAGCTTAAAGTGATCCACGGCATCTATAAACGTAACTTTAGCAAACTTTATAAACACTTTGATATTTGGTAATTAAACAGGAACTTCCATGCTTTTTTATAACCCTTACTCCTATACCGCTTAGATTTTAGATTTTCAGTTCAGATTAAGCTCCTATAATCCGGTAATTTATCTAAAGTTATAGAATACATCGCCATTATCGGATAGGAAAACAAATGAAAGTTGACATTTGTAAACGACTGAAGGTTTGTATATAGTCCAAATGATACATTTAGGTTGCTGTAGGATTTTATACTTTGTGATTTTTTTCATTAATCAACTTTATGCTTTAATTCTTTTAACAGAGTAGTTCTTATTTAGTGTATCTGACATCAAGTAATGCAACAGGTCTTTCGTTCCAGCCCGTACCATTCGTTCATCCATATATAATTAATTTTACAATTGTTTTTCATACTAAATCCAGCTCTCTGATTGGCAGATTCTTTTTTCGTCATATACTTTCAAGAGAAAAAACCGTGAATTGACGCCGAACGTCGACGTATATCATGACGTCCACAATAGGAGAACGTCGACGTTGCTTTTTCGGATTATAGAAAAAAAAATCATTCGAAAATTAATTAGAATCGTACTTTTAAACATATTTAATGTTTATTCAGTAATCTGAAAAAATTACTTTTAACGGCACATTGCGGGATTCACTACAGTTTGCAAACAAAATGTCTTTTTATTTCAGGGAAAAAATTATAATTAATTCCTCTAGTTATAAGGCAGTTATTATATATATCATATTTCAGGACCGATAAGAAAATCAAATAGAGTCAAAACGTTAGTAATACTATTGGGATTTAGATGGTTAGTTTCTTATTGATATTTTTCAAAACGCACCGAAGGGGACTAGTTTTTCTTACTTTATCAACGTAGGTTAAGTGTTATCAATTTTCCTATTTCAAGTGGAATTATGATATACACATACAAATAAAGTCCAAGGGTTGTGATTAGAAAAAAAACCATATAGCTTTCCTTAAACAAAAGTACGGCGTTATACAAACAATTAATAGAGGGACCCAATTGAAACTACATTAATTTGATATTTCTTTTCCTATATTTTAGGTATTATATGGGTCCGCCCCGTTGTCAGTATAAATGTGTCCGGATGAGGTGGTGTTGCCTAGGTGTCTCGGATACTGAATTCAGTGCATCAGTGATATAGGCCACTATAAAAAGGGCAACAGTTCCACTATACAAGAAGACACAACAACGAACATACCGCAGTCCTCGCCAAAACACCGCACCTCAGCCACTTCCTACACACAGCTACACACTGCAATGCATGGGAGGCCGTCCTTACATGACCCAAGGGGGCTGTTAAATAGGACGTTAACAAATCAAACAAACAAACAAACAAACAAACAAACAAGGTATGATATTCATATATAATTCATATATTCGTGATACAAAATTAAATAAATTTCGCAAACATACTATAAATAGACAAATATCTTTACAGTTTACATCAAACTGCACAAGCGTTTCGTAATCATAAAGTCAAGTATATTTGACATAAAATAATATGATTGATAAATCAGTGATCACACACAAAAACTAACCAATGGTATGAATCATTGAATTTTTAACTGTAAAATGATTGAACTACTGTTACAGTACCAAAAACGATAATTCAATTGATCACCCCAGCTAAAGGACATCTAAATGTTTCTACAATGTTGTATTTTCTTAGGATAACCCAGAGAGATATTGTTGCCTAATCGTCAGTATAAGTACAGTACATTTTAAAGATTCTCCGCCCTCTAAACAAATGGTAATTTTTTTTTTCTCTATAAACAAAGATAAGACGAATGTAGTATTTGTCATTTAGTTACAAACGTTACTACTTTACACCTTTTACACGCATATAAAAAGTTTGAGTTTCTAATTTTTCTTCAAATTGTGGAAAATATCTTTAAATGGGGACAAATAATTTCTAAAGAGAACATAAAAATTTTGTACATTATATCGGAAATAACCACAGTTCTAATGGAATTTAGTATCAGTGTCTCCGGTTTGTACTGTGATTTGCCTTGACTAAGCCCATGGTGGTGAACATGTGTGTAGATAATTTTCAAACTCGCTCGCTGTTAACGCCAATTACAAATATGTGGCTTGATAAACTTCTTGTATGCCGAACCATGGCCCCTTGCTCGCCTAGATTAATGCAACTTATGTCTATACTAGCTGCTCATATCGCTCAGAAAAATAGTTTCGTTTACCTTATTTAGGCTGTATTTATCTTGCCTCAAAATCATTTAATCACCTTCGCAGTGGCATATGTAGTTCATTTTGTTAATCGTGCGTGACTTTGGCTCGGGTATAGGGTACAAAGCGCCCGATATTCTACCTGCTTAATCGAATTGATGTCAACGATTTGATATTTCCAACGATCTATCTAATTAAATTCACTTAACAATGAACGTTGGAATTTGTCAATGTTTAACGTTATTTGTTTCATAAGATATATAGAAAGCAAATTCATTTATATCCATAGTTTCTCACTTCTTGGCTATTGTAAAAGAATTCTGCACTTAGTGACATTGTCTCATTTAAAACTATTTAATTGCGTCCAAAAAATCATATTCTGCGCTTACGATGGTCCTATATAGAATGAAGTATTGATTGCGAAAGCTCTAAAAAGCAAGATAAGTTTATTTTATATTGTGTTTTTTTGTGTTTTATAATTGACAGTACTATATTATATACATGATTAATACACAAATATTGATCAAGATGAGAAGTAGTATCATGTATCTCGTTTTTTCCGGGTGATGGTGGCACAACTCTTTATATTATAACAATATGGAAAAGTACCATTCTTTCATAACTCCAAAGGCACAACGAAGTTGAGTTGAAAAGAGTTTGCTTGTAAAAAATGTCTAGCTCTATAATTACGTAAAGCTTAATTCTCGTCGTTCGGCTGCTTCGACAAGTTATTTGGTCCGTGATCTTTTATTGTACAAATATTAATATGAATAATTATGAATGTTACACTTTGCGTTTCAGTCTGAATATATATGTTTCGAGAGCCATTGATTTAGGAATTTTCATTTATATCTTTACTGGAAGCTCATTCCAGGCTCGACCTTATCACAAGGTTAAAAAGAGGCCCATTGCCACTGTAACGGTCAACGAAGTTTCAGACAAAGAACGAAACCAGGGACATACAACACGTGTTTAAAAACGCAACAATCAGGCTCTTAAAAATCAGTCAATGATTAATATCATTTATGACCTTTGTAATCTTTAAAGGTGTAATTTGATCTCCATATACATAATATTAACATTTCACTATGAAACACTGAGCCAAATAATACTCATGAATGTGTTTTCCCTATATAAACTAAAGTAAATTTGGACACCTTCCCCAGGCAAAGGTCTAAGAACCCAGGGACAAAATATTGGTAGAGGGCCTTTGATACCTTTTGATAGAGGAAGAGTAATAATTTTTGTTTTCATCATATCTTTTAATTAAGAAGAAGAGTTTTTTTTATTTAAGCACCATTCTGACCCCTTTTTAGGCCCCTGGGAGTCAGACCAGGGGACCTAATTGTGAGTTTGGATTGTGGATGTTAAAATACTTATGTCTTCAGGCTACATAATTCTAAGGAAAGTTCAACTCATTTTCTTATGAAAAATTGAAGGAAAATAATACTCATAAACCCCATTAGTGAGTGAAGAAGATTTCTGAAATGTTTAGCCATTTGGGCCCCGCCCCTCTAGCTACTGAGAGGGTCCAGCTAGGACACTATATGCATTTGATGTTAAACTACAATCTCGGGCTTATTAATACTGAACAAAGTTTGGTCCTATGGAAATTGAGCAAAATAATGGGAAATAAGTTTTCATAAATAAACTTTAAAATATAATAAACCCCCCTAGAGGAAAATTTATTCAATTTTGTTACCCCCACACCACAGGCCTCCCTTTTGCCGTCCCCAAACCACCATACAATGCCTTAGAAGGGATTTTGCAAAAAATGTTTTTGAATTTGCTTCAGCAGTTGTAGGAAAAGACGAAAATGTAAATTGCTTACAAACACTTATGACGCGAACGACTGACAACTGATGGACAAAAGTCGATTAGAATAGATCACTTGAGATTTTCATCTCAGGTGACCTACAATTGTATTGGAATTGAAATAAAAAAGCGGGTTGGTCTAGGGGTAAATATTAGAGAACGGTATGTGGAACAGGTGTATTGAACCATTTGGTAATATTATAGAAAGTTTATTTCTGACTAGATTATCCCGCATAGTGTGTCTATGAATCCATCAGCATGTTTACAGAAACAGTTTTTTATCTATCAATATCTAATAATGGCGGGCCTGTTAGACATCCTGGTGATCGGATTGGTTTACCAATTGTATTAAGTACCAATTAAGGCCACTAGGGGAAAACACTACATTTTGAATTTTAAGACCAAGTTCTCTTTAGTAACAGTTTCCATAACAGCAGGGAACAAACTTTCGACTAGACAAATGTAAGGATACAATCCACTAAATAACATATTCAGGTTATGTAAGTCTTCATAGGCCGTGGTTGTCACTCGGAATAATTTTTTCGTCAAGGTGTAAATCGAATTGTCAGTCTTATCAAAAAGAATCCACCACTATAGAGGGACCTCTCACAGTTAGCAGGAAAACAGTCAGATAGTTACAGTTAATTCTCAGATTTAAGTCCATCATTTTTATAATTAATTTTCAAACATTGCAAAAGTATTTACTACTAATATGTATACACAGGTGTGAAAATAGTGAATATTACTCTGTAGGTATACATTTTGAAGCTTGACTTTTACAATCTTCTCTTTTTCACATTCCTCGCTCGGTGATGCATGTTAGTCTAGATCAAATGTTTCGCGTGGTCGACAGTCAAAAAAAGAAAATTATTTGAATACCGGCATTATCCCGGGATACGTATTCATTTTCGACATCGTTTTTTAAATGATCTTAGTTTAAAATGTATCGCATAAATGCATACAGTGATATTATTAAACGTGCGTATTATCATGCGATGAAGTAGGCCCTAACGTCTTATGTTTAATTCCGCACCAAAAAATGACAATTTTTTGTTTTATAAAAATTCAATCTTTTTTAACTACTACCCCTGTCAGAAACAGACTTGACAGAATATTAAAATTTCTTTACATATTATACATCTAAATGTATTGTGCCCAACCACAAATTAAACATTTGAAAACTGATCCACCCTGAATACCCAATCAGCAGCTCCGAAACATTCACCCCGTCTATGAAATCATGTTTTTTGTGTGTAAATTGACATATATATACACGGTTTAAACACAAATTATTGTTCAAATGATTAGTATCATGTATGCTCGGTCGGTGATGGTGCATCTTTAAATTAAAAAAATGGAAAGCACCTTTTATCATAACTCCAAAGGCACAACGAAGTGAGTTGAAAGAGTTTGCTGTAAAAATGCTAGCTTATAATTAGAAAAGCAAATTCTCGAAGTTCGGCTGCTTCGACAAGTATTTGGTGGAGATCTATTATTGAAAATATCAAATGAATAATTATGAATGTTCCACTGCGTTCAGTCTGAATATACACAGGATCCAAAAGGAAAACTATGGAATTATATTTCACGTGTGTGCTCGATACATTACTTGCGAAACAGAGCTACCCCCCCAAAATCACCAAAAACACGGCAATGGGAGCGAAAATGAAATTCGCGTTAAAACAATTTTCTCATGCAACTTTCAATTCAGCATATTATGTGACGTCCTCTAGCTTCAATAACACTGCGATATCGCCGACGCATGCTCGCAATTAAGTCCCGTTTCCGGTTTTGCTGGATGGATGCCCATTCCTCTCGCAGAGCCGTTCCAAATTCTTGCGGTGACCTTGGGCTGGTAAACACGGGAAGAAATGGATTCCTGTAGCATGACCCACACGTGCTCTATCGGATTTGGATTCGGAGAATGAGCAAGCCAGTCCATACGTTCGATAGTTTTCCTCTGAAGATAGGCGACAGTGACCCGAGCTCTATGTGGATGAGAGGTATCATTCATTAGAATGAATTCCGGATCGATAGCACCAGCATATGGTCTAATGTAGACATCGAGGACTTCATCGCAGTACCTCTGGGCTATCAAATTGCCGTTCGGGGAAGACATGGAGATCTGTTTTACTTTGGGCACTTATACTGCCCAAGACCATGTCGGTCGTGTTCGGAGACGTTGGCTGTAGGAAATCGTTCATTTGGTAGTCTCCCACATTCTAGCATGCCTGTCTGTCAAGTCAAGACAGAATCTGGACTTGTCTGTGAACAGAACAGGGCTCCAGTCTCTGATAGTCCCATCTCGCATGATCGTAGGCCCATGTAAGTGTAGCATGATCATTCCTACCAGTCAGGGAATCCTCTCTGTAGGTCTACGGAACCTCAGTCTGCATGATTATGCACAGATTGCATAGATATTCGAGTTCCAGTGGCGTTTATTAAGTCATTTCGTAGTGACGTAGCGTTACTAAACCTCTGAGGACGAGCTTTAGAGGAAAAGTATCGAACGCATGGACTGGCCTGTTCGTTCCCCGGATCTAAATCCAATAGAGCATTTGTAGGACATGCCACAGTAATCCATTTCTTCTCGCGTTTACCATCAATGGTCACTGCAAAAACATGGAACAGCCCTGCAAGAGGAATGGCATCCCATCCAGCAAAACCGGAAAAGGGGACTTAATTGCGGGCATGCATCAGCGATGTCGAAGTCTTATTGAAGCTAGGGGACGTCACACAATATACTGAAATGAAAATTACACGAGAAACCTGATTTAACGCGAATTTCATTTTCGCTCCCATTGCCGTGGTTTTGTTATTTTGGGGGTAGCTCTCATTCGCAAGTAATGTATCGAGCACTCGTGAAAATTCCATAGTTTTTCCTGTTGGATCCTGTGTTCAGACATCTTAAAGACATCAATTGAAGTATTTTTATGAATATTTTTACAATTAAAATGAATTTGATATACTACAAAACAAAAGTGATCCTTAGCAAATTTTGAGTAGTAGATCTTAATAGATATCTAAAACGTGAAGTTTGATTGTTGCTTTAAGTATAGTTCGATGGCAATATTAACGTGTGGATATACTATAGTCACAGCATTTAATTGGAGACACCATTAAAGGCTTTGGTTTGGTTTATAAGAATAACGTCTAATTAACAGCAAGAATCTTTACGTTTCTTTTAAAGAGAGAACAATATGCATTGTTATAGACAAATGCCTTTTGGTAACGTAGTAGTGTACTGAGCATCAATGTCATGTCTCTTTATTTCCGTGTTTTACTTCTAAATCCCAATGAACTGTCACTGTCGGCTTGACGGAAACTGTGACACTACCTATATATTTACATGTTTGATGCATGCTATCAACTTTGACACTGAATAAATTAGTAAAAAATTAATATGTCCATATATACCTCATTTTACGATTCGAACATTAGTTAGTTCACATCTGTACTATATAATGATGACAATGTAATGATACAATCGGATTTGAAAAGAACCATAAGGTGCCATATCCTACGTTTACCAAGGTAAGAGGTAATGACCTATAATGACTAAATACTCTTCAATATGGTGGTTTTTTGTTGTTGTTGGTTTTTTTCTCAATATGGTGGTTTTAGTCGGTACCGCTACAGTAAAATCTGGTTTCTTTGCCAGAATTTAACTAGTTTAATCAAATTAATTTATGACCCATCTCTCAATACCATTACGCACTAATGACTAAATGCTTTTAAAAGCATTAACTTTGAATTTGTTCCGGCAATTGCCATGTCATTAGTTTTTTCAATCGGTTCACTAAAAAAATTATTATTAATATACAATATTAGGTTTAACCAATGTGGGGAATTTTTTCGGAGCCTGAGCTACATTCGTTTGATAATTATAATTAATGGCGTTTTCAGGGTCATTCAAGAATTTCCGGACCTATGTGTTGGTTGCACAGATTCTAGTCATGGTTGAAGACATGCATCTTTTGCGCTCAATACAGGTTTTGGGTCTCTGTTTAATCTGGCTATTAATGAATTTCAAAAGTATAAATGTTTATTGAGAGGTAATTATTCCTAGATAGCCATGATATGAATTTGGAAATTCAGATTGAGTGGTTCGGGTTCTAAATATTCAATTTTGATATTATTTTTTGAATAGGTAGTAAAAAAAACATTAGAATTTCAGGAATATTTTTTTTTTTTAGTGCAAAATGCACCTGCCCCTGGTTCTTTTAATATAGCTACACCTGGGTTGGAGTTTTGAGCTGAAGGACCCAAAACTTTTTTTTTTTTGGTGTTTCTATTAGTGTTATATGAGAACCTAGACTTTAATTATAGAACACAATGTGTACAATTGCTAACTAATATTATCTTGTTATTAATAATACATTACAAAACTTTTAACAAAATTTAACACTGTGGTCTATGTAAAATCCTTTAGTCGGTCTCTATAGCGAAACGCACCGGAGTAGAAGAGTTAATCACTGAGTGTAGTCCATAGATACAAAGGTAAGTCGCCAAGTTTTAGATTAAAACGTGTCACTGTGACTATGCATGCATTTTATTTCAGAATTGAGCGGTAAGTTAAAGGTTTGTTTGTTTGTTTGTTTGATTAATTAACGTCCTATTAACAGCTATGGTCATGTAAGGACGGCCTACCATGTATGCGGTGTGTTGCGTGTATGTTGTGCGAGGTTCGTGTGTTTGGGAGACTGCGGTATATTCATGTTGTGTCTTCTTGTATAGTGGAACTGTTGCCCTTTTTATAGTATTGATATCACTGAAGCATGCCGCCGAAGACACCAAGCAACACACCCCACCCGGTCACATTACACTGATAACGGGGCGAAACCAGTCGTCCCACTCCCTGTGTGCTGAGCGCTAAGCAGGAGCAGAAACTACCAGTTTTGTAGACTTTGGTGTGTCTCGTGACAGAACCCAGAGCGTTCCTCACAGGGGCGATTGCTCAACTCAAGGCCAAAAGTGAGGCGGTGCCAAGGGAGGCATTAGGAAAGATAACGTCAGTTAGGAAGAAGAGGAAGAAGAGAAAAGATAATATCCTAAATTTAGTCGCCTTTTACGATCATGCAATAGGGGCAGCAGGTACAATTCTAACGCCCTACCTGCAGGGTGAGAGTTAAAGGTACATATAACATAGATACAGGTAATTAGCACGGCTGTAAGCATGTGACATGTGCGTTTAAACATCTGATGGGTACGGTCACAGGGGTGCGCGGTGCCTGGTCTACTCAGTTGTCAGAATTTAGTTCACTGAATTGTATGTATGTTCCGGTTTAGGTGAACCAGGATTTAGCGGTCAAATGAAGAAATTCGGGGGTCAGTCGTCTCCGCCATATTGGAGTGTCGAAAGCCATAAAGGTATAAAACATAAGTTGCAGCTAATACATTTGAAAGGGGTACCATGAAGGGGAGACAATTACATTGGATTACATAATGTCTAGTCCTAACTGACTTTATCTTTCCTAATATCTCCCTTGGCACCGCCTCATTTCTGGCCTTGATTTGAGCGTTCGCCCCACAGGGATCTGAGAAATAGTTACAGATTATATAATCATGGATCCACCAGAGTGCCATTAGAACATTTTTGTAGACGTTTTTAGAGCTCTAGATAAAAAAACGATAAAAATCATAACTCTACATGGTACTATATACGAGAAGCGTGGCAAGCTCAAATAGCTAACCCGCCTACCTTTAGCGGCTATAAAAACACCTAGCTCATGCATATTTTATCCGGATCGGCCACCGTGAATATTAACTAGCTGCTGTTCAAGGTGTTTGTCATAATGGGGCTTATATCGTCTTAATTACGGCACTTTGTATAGATGTGTAGGATGATTTCGAAAGGAAACTTATCGCTCTTTCCAACGGTAGTAACCGTTTTTATGAAGATGTACTAAAAATGTGTTTTAGCACTAAAGGTAGTCCCGTTAGATATTTGAGTCTAAAAGCGGACATATGTCGATAATGCGTTTACACTATGTTCCCGGCGGCCAAGGCAGCCCGTTTCAGACCACCGTGGACTGAACGTGGTGACCGCGAGACAACGTGAGATAGCGCAGAAGGACATGATAGACAAACGTAGGCGGTCGTGAATACCATGGATGCCGTGCCAGATTTTTAAACTGTCAAAAAATTTGCCACGGCAGTCACGGTAAAGATGGTGAACGCCACAGGACGTAATAAAACGGGATTGACGTAACAAAACGTAACAGTGCGTACGAGGCCGTAACAAAACTTCCAGACGGTCCGTGGTGGAACGGGCAGCAAGCACGTTCCCCGAAATCTCACGGTGATTTCAAGTTTTGTGACGTTCTGTTGAGTTTTTTCCACGTTTTATCACGATTGATGCAGATTGGCTGCACGTTTTGTGCCGTTTTGTCCAGGTTTGTCAAGGTTTTGACGGCAAGCCAAGGTGAAAGATAGCCGTTTCGATGCGTTCTGTAAAGGCACATCACGGCTTGTAGCGGTTGAAAGCCCGACGTGATACGACGTGTTGCGTCTTACTACGGTCTTACGTTGCAAGATATATATGATGGAGTATCATTGCCTGACCTGGTACATATTTGCTACTTCATGGAGTTATTTGTATTAATAAATAGAAATAGTCATTATCAAACACATTTAAACCATAAAATTATACCAAGACTATTATTGCAAAAGGCAGATTAAGTGAGAACCATTACAGAAAAAAAACTATTTGCGTAGAAACACTTGGCTATAATAATTATAATTTTGTAATCAAAACGTGTTTGAAATGACATTTTCGGCAATAAATATTGTTTCATTTGCTCCAAAAAAGCCCGGCATCAGACTTTCATCCCTAGTAAGCCTTGGCGGACCGTGAAAAAAAGTATCGGAGCTTGATCAAAACGTGTAAAACGTAGCAGATCTCATCATATCGTATCAGGCCTAGAGAGAACGTAGTGGTATCCTTGATAGACCGTGCTATAGCCGTAGTGTACCTTTAACCTCCGGGAACAGCACTTTCCCCTATATCCACGGTCCACCACGTAATCCGTAAAATACCGTGGCAAAACTTCACAAGACCTAGTTCAACTTGAATGCAGAGACAAAAATAGCCAAAATTCCACGGCGCACCACGTTTCGGGCAAACGGGGCTACCGTGGTCGCCGTGGTCGCCGGGAAATAACTTGATATTACTTCCTTGACCCATATCCCTTTTAAGTAATATCTGTATCGCACATAGTGGGTTTTCCAAATTGATTGTTCCGTGTGTTGTCTTTGTTTACTAGTATACGTAGCCTAGCGATCGCAACTTATTATAGCGACTGACCGTAGGGATTATTCAGACAATACGCATATATATAGTCCCTTTAATTTATCTGTTTGTTCTAAATGTGTTCATTGTTTTTGTTTTTGTGTACGTCCGTAACCGTCCTTAACATGTAATTTTTATTTGTTCTTGTGTCTTGAACAAAGTGGCAGATCGCCTCGAACATTCGACCATCTTTTTCCCACACTGTTAGAATTACTTCTTTGCCCTATATGCCATACAGAAGACATGTTAATAATCTTCCCATACTTCCCATAATCATTTGCTACTTTCCAAAGGGGAACAACTGCATGTGTTTCATTCTGGATAATATAATGATAGCGAAATGGAATTTATATTACAACCAACATAATACATTTTTTCAAGCTTCCGGATGCATCGATTAAACTGTGTTTAGCTTTCCTTTTAGACAAAACATTTTTTATAATAACATCATATTGATATTTATAAAATAAAGAAAATTGTTTTGGAAGCATTAATATATTTATATTAATTATATATTAATGCTTTCAAAACTACTTGTGACCCTGCAGAATTATACCTGTTGCTCCTATTTGCATGATCGTAAAAAGGCGACTAAATTTAAGATCTTTTCTCTTTTTTCCTAACTGGCTTTATCATTCCTAATGCCTCTCTAAGCACCGCCTCACTTTTGAGTTGAGCGTTCGCCCCTGTGTGATGAAGGCTCTGGGTTTCTGTCCCCTGGCCGAGACACACCAAAGTCTATAAAGTGGTAGTTTCTACTGCTTAGCGCTCAGCATACAGGGAGTTGGACAACTGGTTCGTCCGTTGTGAGTATAATGTGACCGGGTGGGGTGTGTTGCTTGGTGTCTTCGACGGCATGCTTCAGTGATATAGCACTATAAAAGGGTAATGGTTTCACTATAGAAGAAGACACAACACGAACATTACTGCAGTCCCCCAAAACAGGCATCTCGCACTTAACACACGCTACACACTGCATACATGGGAGGGCCGTCCTTACATGACCCTGGCTGTTAATAGGACGTTAATATAATCAAACAAACAAACAAAAACCAAAACTTCTTTTTATGTTACATATATATCAATTACCAATGTATGGTGGGCGTAATGTCATGGATGAACAGGATGCAGCTTTCGAAGATAATACTGTGGGGCATGGCAGACTTTATTTGGAGGACGTTTGGAGGTCACTCAATGAAGCGTGACACTCCTGACAGTATACTATGTGAGAGGTGTCTCTGCATTATGTGACGCCCTTACATGTCAACACTGCCAACCAGCGGTCATTACCTGGCAACTGCCACATATGGAAATCGAACCCGCAACCACAGAGATGGAAGTCTTGTGGTAATATGACATCTTGACCACTCAACAACTGTGGCCCCAATCAGGGGACACAAATCAGAGCATTCTTCACGTGGTCAAAGTGAGGCGGTGTCAAGGAAGACGTTAGAAAGAAGAAAGTAAAGTCAGGAAGAAAAGAAAAGATAAAAGATACGATACTACATTTAGTCCCCTTTTACAATCAAGCAAAAATTATAAACTTACCTGCAGAAAATGCAAATACGATCAAAAACCAAAACAGGACCTCTGTAGAACTCACTCGAAACCATAACCTAAAGTAATGAGTGTACGGAGAGTTATAACAACTATCAACACTTTCACATTAGCAGTCCGTCTTAGAAGTATCACGTTTATTATCACAACAGCTTCATCTCATATGAGTGTTCATGGAATTACGACATTTATCAGAACAGTTTTTCATGGAGATAGGATCAGATTTTATCTCTACAAGGATAACGACAATGTCCATCATGAAAAACCCCAGTGGAATCGTCTCACAAATCAGAAAGTCGATTTTAACAATCAAAGACCAGGATAACCTTAAAACATACAGTATAACGGTGATGCAAGGTGAAGGCAGCATGAATGAGACCAGAACAGTATCGTGGGTATCTGAACCAGTATCCGTATAGCACAAGGTGTGCCCAGGGAAATTATCTGCAGGAGTGGAAATAAAGCAGATGGATACTTGGATTGATTGTGGTGATGGTTTATAGACATTGGTGTTACCAACTGAAAGCATTTTAAAGCTCATTGTTTGAAGTGATTCTACAGATAGAAGATAAAGGTATTTGGGGATCAGGCAAATGTTATTTATTTATATATTTTTAAGTTTCGAATACATGCCATTATCGGATAGGAAAAAATGAAAGTTGACTTGTAAACGACTGAAGGTTTGAATATAGTCAAATGTTACATTTGGTTGCTGTAGGTTTTATACTTGTGAAATTTCATTAATCAAATATATGCTTTAATACTTTAACACATTGTTCTTATTTAGTGTTGTGAGTTTCATTTGTATTTAAGCCTATTGTTATCTGACATCAAGCAATGCAAATGACCTTTCGTCCGCCGTCCATTCGTTCATCCATATATAATTAATTTTCATTTTGTTTTCATACTAAATCCAACTCTCTGATTGGCAGATTCTTTTTCTTCATATACTATCAAGAAAAAAACTGAGAATTGTGCGAACGTCCGACGTATTCATGACGTCACAATAGAAAAAAAAAATCATTCGAAAATGAATAGAATCGTACTTTTAAACATATTTAATGTTATTCAGTAGTCTGAAAAATTAATTATAAGCATTGCGGATTCACACAGTTTGCAAACAAAACTTCTTTCATTTCAGGGGGAAAAATCAAATTTAATTCCTCTAGTTGTAATGCATATTATATATATATATTAGGAGCGATAAGAAAATAAATAGTCAAAACGTAGTAATAGTTTGAATTTAGATAGTTAGTTTCTTATCGATATTTTTCAAAACGCACCGAAGGGATCTTTTTTCAACTTTATCAACGTAGGTTAAGTGTAAAGCAATTTTCTTATTCAAGTGAATTATGATATACATACACATACAAATAAAGTGAAAGGTTGTGATAAGAAAAAAACCCCATATAGCTTTCCTTAAACAAAAGTACGGCGTTTATAAACAATAATAGGGGACCAATAAAACTACATGAATTGATATTTCTTTCTCTATATTTAGGTATGATATGGTTCGCCCGTTGTCAGTATAATGTGACCGGGTGAGGTGTGTTGCTAGTCGTCTTCGGCGGCTGCATCAGTGATATAGCACTATAAAAAGGGCAACAGTTTCCACTATACAAGAAGACACAACACGAACATACCGCAGTCTCCCAAAACACGCACCTCGCACTTCACACAAGCTACACACTGCATGCATGGGGGGCCGTCCTTAAATGACCCTGGCTGTTAATAGGACGTTTAAAAACAATCAAACAAACAAACAAACAAACAAGGTATGATATCTATATAAAATATCTATTCGTGATATAAATAATTAAATATTAAAACATACTATAAATAGACAAATATTTTTACAGTTACTTTTTAATTCAATTTGGTCAATTATATCTACTGCAGACGTTTCTTAATCATAAAGTAAGTAATTTGACATAAACATTGATTGATAAATCAGTGATCAAACAACAAATTAACCAAGGTATGAATCATTGAATTTTTTAACTGTAAAAGATGAACGACTTTTTACAGTACCAAAACGATAATTCAATGATCACCCATTAAAGGACATCTAAATGCTCTACAATGTTGTATTTTCTGGATAACCCAGAGAGATATTGTTGCCTATCGTCAGTATGGTACATACATTTAAAGATTCTCCCGCCTCTAACAAATGGTATTTTTTCTCTATAAACAAGATCAGACGAATTAGTATTTTTCTTTTAGTTACAAAAGTTACTTACTTTACAACCATTACCACCATTAAAAGTTTGAGTTTCTAATTTTA
The DNA here is from genome assembly GCF_041381155.1 of Argopecten irradians. Classification (NCBI taxonomy): domain Eukaryota; kingdom Metazoa; phylum Mollusca; class Bivalvia; order Pectinida; family Pectinidae; genus Argopecten; species Argopecten irradians. The sequence continues at coordinate 24,907 of NW_027187690.1, read as the reverse complement.
CTTTAAGTTTAAAAATATCTTTAAAACTATTTAGTTGCATCCCAAAAACATTTTTGCGTTACTATGTCCTATATAGAATGAAGTATTGATTGCGCAAGCTCTAAAAGCAAGATAAGTTATTTTATATATTGTTTTTTGTGTTAAATTGACATATATATATACACGATTAAACACAAATTATTGTTCAAATGATTAGTGTCATGTATGCTCGGTCGGTGATGGTGCATCTTTAAATTAAAAAATGGAAAGTACCTTCTATCATAACTCCAAAGGCACAACGAAGTGAGTTGAAAAGAGTTTGCTGTAAAAATGCTAGCTTATAATTAGATAAGTAAATTCTCGACGTTCGGCTGCTTCGACAAGTATTTGGTGTGATCTATTATTGAAAATATAAAATGAATAATTATGAATGTTCCACTGCGTTCAGTCTGAATATATATGTTTTTCGAGAGCCTTGATTTAGGAATTTTCTCTTATATCTACTGGAAGCTCATTCCAGGCTCCACTACAGGTAAAAAGAGGCCCATTGGCCTTAACGGTCAACGAGTTCAGACAAAGAACGAAACAAGGACATACAACACTGTATAAACGCACATCAGGCTCTTAAAATCAGTCAATGATTATATCATTTTGACCTTGTAATCTTTAAAGAGTATTTGATTCCATTACATATATTACATTTCCTATGAAAACTGAGCAAATAATACTCATGAATGTGTTTTCCCCCTATATAAACTAAAAGTAAATTTGACACCTTCCCCAGGCAAAGGTCTAAGACCCAGGGACAAAATATTGTAGAGGGCCTTGATACCTTTTGATAGAGGAAGAGTAATAATTTTGGTTTCATCATATCTTTTAATTAAGAAGAGTTTTTTTTATTTAAGCCATTCTGACCCCTTTTGGCCCCTGGGAGTCAGCCAGGGACCTATGTGATTTGGATGTGATGTTAAAATACTATCTCAGGGCTAATAATTCTAAGGAAGTTCAACTCATTTCTTATGAAAATTGAGGAAATAATACTCATAAACCCATTAGAGAGTGAAGAAGATTTTTGAAATTTTAGCCATTTTGGCCCCGCCCCTCTAGCTACTGAGGGTCAGCTAGGACCTATATGCTTTGATGTTAAACTACAATCTCGGGCTTATTAATCTGAACAAGTTTTTCCTATGAAAAATTGAGCAAATAATGGGAAATAAGTTTTCATAAATAAACTTTAAATATATAAACCCCCCTAGAGGAAAAAATTTATTCAATTTTTTACCCCCACACACAGCCTCCTTTTGCCGCCCCAAAACACATACAATGCCCTTAGAAGGATTTTGCAAAAAATGTTTTTGAATTTGCTTCAGCAGTTGTGGAGAAGACGAAAAATGTAAATTGCTTACAAACACATGACGCACGACTGACAAACGATGGACAAAAGACGATTAGAATAGATCACTTGAGATTTCATCTCAGGTGACCTTAAATTGTATTGGAATTGAAAAGCGGTTGGTCTAGGGGTAATATAAGAGAAAGGTATGTTGGAAATGTGTAATGAACCATTTGGTAATATTATAGAAGTTATTTCTGCTAGATTTTCCCATTGTGTGTCTCTGATCCTTCAGCATGTTTAAGGAACAGTTTATCTATCAAAATCTAATATGGCGGCCTGTCAGCCATCTTGGTGATCGATTGGTTCCAAATTGTATTAAGTACAATTAAGGCCACTAGGAAAACCTACATTTGAAATTTAATACAAGTCTCTTTAGTACAGTATCATATAACAGCGGTAACAAACTTCGACTAGCCAAATGTAAGATACATCCACTACTAACATATACAGGTATGTATGTCTTCATAGGCCGTGGTTGTATCGGAATAATTTTCGTCAAGGTGTAATCGATTGTCAGTCTTATCAAAAAGATTCACACCACTATAGAGGGACCTCACAGTAGCGGAAAAGTCAGAAGTACAGTTAATCTCTGATTTAGTCCAACATGTTTATAATTAATTTCAAACATTGCAAAGTATTTACTACTAATATGTATACACAGGTGTGAAAATAGTGAATATTACTCTGTAGGTATACATTTTGAAGCTTGATCTTTTACAACTTCTCTTTTTCACATTCTCCGGCTCGGTGATGCATGTAGTCTAGATCAAATGTTTCGCGTGGTCGACAGTCAAAAAGAAAATATTTGAATACCGGCATTATCAGGGATACGTATTCATTTTCGACACATCGTTTTTTAAATGACTTAGTTTAAAATGTATCGCATAAATGCATACAGTGATATTATAAACGTGCGTATTATCATGCGATGAAGTAGGCCAAACGTCTTATGTTTAATTCCGCACCAAAAAATGACAATTTTGTTTTATAAAATTCAAATCTTTTTTAACTACCCCTGTCAGAAACAGACTTGACAGAATATTAAAATTTCTTTCACATATTTTACATCTAAATGTATTGCCCCAACCCACAAATTAAACATTTGAAACTGATCCACCCTGAATACCCAATCAGCAGGCTCCGAAACATTCACCCCTCTATGAAATCATGTTTTTTTGTGTTAAATTGACATATATATACACGGTTAAACACACAAATTATTGTTCAAATGATTAGTATCATGTATGCTCGGTCGGTGATGGTGCATCTTTAAATTAAAAAAATGGAAAGCACCTTTTATCATAACTCCAAAGGCACAACGAAGTGAGTTGAAAGAGTTTGCTGTAAAAATGCTAGCTTATAATTAGAAAAGCAAATTCTCGAAGTTCGGCTGCTTCGACAAGTATTTGGTGTGATCTATTATTGAAAATATCAAATGAATAATTATGAATGTTCACTGCGTTCAGTCTGAATATACACAGGATCCCAAAAGGAAAACTATGGAATTATATTTCACGTGTGCTCGATACATTACTTGCGAAACAGAGCTACTCCCCAAAATCACACAAACACGGCAATGGGAGCGAAAATGAAATTCGCGTTAAAACAATTTTCTCATGCAATTTTCATTTCAGCATATTGTGTGACGTCCCCTAGCTTCAATAACACTGCGACATCGCCGACACATGCTCGCAATTAAGTCCCGTTTCCGGTTTTGCTGCATGGATGCCCATTCCTCTCGCAGAGCCGTTCCAAGTTCTTGCGGTGACCTTGGCTGGTAAACGTGGGAAAGAAATGGATTCCTGCAGCATGACCCACTCGTGCTCTATCGGATTTAGATCCGGAGAACGAGCAAGCCAGTCCATGCGTTCGATAGTTTTCCTCTGAAGATAGGCGACAGTGACCCAACCCAATGGATTAGCGTTATCATCCATTAGAATGAATTCCGGACCGATAGCACCAGCATATGGTCTAATGTAGACATCGAGGACTTCATCGCAGTACCTCTGGGCTATCAAATTGCCGTTCGGGAAGACATGGAGATCTGTTTTACTTTGGACACTTATACCGCCCAACCATTACAGACCCGCCGCCATGTCGGTCGTGTTCGGAGACGTTGGCTGTAGGAAATCGTTCATTTGGTAGTCTCCACATTCTAGCACGCCTGTCTGTCAAGTCAAGACAGAATCTGGACTTGTCTGTGAACAGAACAGGGCTCCAGTCTCTGATAGTCCATCTCGCATGATCGTGGGCCCATGTAAGTGTAGCCTGAGCATGCCTACCAGTCAAGGGAATCCTCTCTGTAGGTCTACGGAACCTCAGTCTGCATGGTTATGTACAGATTGCATAGATATTCGAGTTGCAGTGGCGTTTATGAAGTAATTTCGTAGTGACGTAGCGTTACTAAACCTCTGAGGACGAGCTTCAGAGGGAAAGTATCGAACGCATGGACTGGCCTGCTCGTTCCCCGGATCTAAATCCAATAGAGCATGTGTAGGACATGCCACAGTAATCCATTTCTTCTCGCGTTTACCATCAATGGTCACTGCAAAAACATGGAACAGCCCTGCAAGAGGAATGGCATCCCATCCAGCAAAACCGGAAAAGGGGACTTAATTGCGGGCATGCATCAGCGATGTCGAAGTCTTATTGAAGCTAGGGGACGTCACACAATATACTGAAATGAAAATTACACGAGAAAACTGATATAACGTGAATTTCATTTTCGCTCCCATTGCCGTGGTTTTGTGATTTTGGGGGGTAGCTCTCTTTCGCAAGTAATGTATCGGGCACTCGTGAAAATTCCATAGTTTTCCTGTTGGATCCTGTGTTTAGACATCTTAAAGACATCATTAAAGTATTTTTATGAATATTGTACAATTAAATGAATTTGATATACTACAAAATAAAAGTGATCCTTAGCAAATTTTGAGTAGTAGATCTTAATAGATATCTAAAACGTGAAGTTTGATTGTTGCTTTAAGTATAGTTCGATGGCAATATTAACGTGTGGATATACTATAGTCACAGCATTTAACAGGAGACACCATTAAAGGCTTTGGTTTGGTTAAGAAGAATAACGTCCTATTAACAGCAAGAATCTTTACGTTTCTTTTAAAGAGAGAACAATATGCATTGTTATAGACAAATGCCTTTTGGTAACGTAGTGTACTGAGCATCAATGTAATGTCTCTTTATTTTCTGTTTTACTTCTAAATCCCAATGAACTGTCACTGTCGGCTTGACGGAAACTGTGACACTACCTATATATTTACATGTTTGATGCATGCTATCAACTTTGACACTGAATAAATTAGTAAAAAATTAATATGTCCATATATACCTCATTTTACGATTCGAACATTAGTTAGTTCACATCTGTACTATATAATGATGACAATGTAATGATACAATCGGATTTGAAAGAACCATAAGGTGCCATATCCTACGTTTACCAAGGTAAGAGGTAAATGACCTATAATGACTAAATACTCTTCAATATGGTGGTTTTTTGTTGTTGTTGGTTTTTTTCTCAATATGGTGGTTTTAGTCGGTACCGCTACAGTAAAATCTGGTTTCTTTGCCAGAATTTAACTAGTTTAATCAAATTAATTATGACCCATCTCTCAATACCATTACGCACTAAATGACTAAATGCTTTTAAAAGCATTAACTTTGAATTTGTTCCGGCAATTGCCATGTCATTAGTTTTTCAATCGGTTCACTAAAAAAAATTATTATTAATATAAATATTAGGTTTAACCAATGTGGGGAATTTTTCGGAGCCTGAGCTACATTCGTTTGATAATTATAATTAATGGCGTTTCAGGGTCATTCAAGATTTCCGGACCTATGTGTTGGTTGCACAGATTCTAGTCATGGTTGAAGACATGCATCTTTTGCGCTCAATACAGGTTTTGGTCTCTGTTTAATCTGGCTATTAATGAATTTCAAAAGTAAAAATGTTTATTGAGAGGTAATTATTCCTAGATAGCCATGATATGAATTTGGAAATTCAGATTGAGATTCGGGTTCAAAATATCAATTTTGATAATGTATTGGTAAAAACATTAGAATTTCAGGAGTTTTTAGTGCAAAATGCGCCTGATTTCAATATAGCTACCCTGGTTGGAGTTTGAGCTGAAGGACCCAAACTTTTTGCTATCTAGTGTTATATGATAACCTAGACTTTAATTATAGAACACAATTGCTAACTAATATTATCTTGTTTTAATAATACATTACAAAACTTTTAACAAAATTTAACACTGTGGTCTATGTAAAATCCTTTAGTCGGTCTCTATAGCGAACGCACCGGAAGTAGAAGAGTTAATCACTGAGTGAGTCCATAGATACAAAGGTAAGTCGCCAAGTTTTAGATTAAAACGTGTCACTGTGACTATGCATGCATTTTATTTCAGAATTGAGCGGTAAATTAAAGGTTTGTTTGTTTGTTTGTTTGATTAATTAACGTCCTATTAACAGCTATGGTCATGTAAGGACGGCCTCCCATGTATGCGGTGTGTTGCGTGTATGTTGTGCGAGGTTCGTGTTTTGGGAGACTGCGGTATATTCATGTTGTGTCTTCTTGTATAGTGGAACTGTTGCCCTTTTTATAGTGCTATATCACTGAAGCATGCCGCCGAAGACACCAAGCAACACACCCCACCCGGTCACATTATACTGACAACGGGCGAACCAGTCGTCCCACTCCCTGTGTGCTGAGCGCTAAGCAGGAGCAGAAAACTACCACTTTTATAGACTTAGGTGTGTCTCGGCCAGGGGACAGAACCCAGAGCCTTCCTCCCAAGGGCGATTGCTCAACTCAAGGCCAAAAATGAGGCGATGCCAAGGGAGGCATTAGGAAAGATAACGTCAGTTAGGAAGAAGAGAAAAGATAAGATCCTAAATTTAGTCGCCTTTTACGATCATGCAATAGGGGCAGCAGGTACAATTCTAACGCCCTACCTGCAGGGTGAGAGTTAAAGGTACATATAACATAGATACAGGGTAATATAGCACGGCTGTAAGCATGTGACATGTGCGTTTAACATCTGATGGGTACGGTCACAGGGGTGCGCGGTGCCTGGTCTACTCAGTTGTCAGAATTTAGTTCACTGAATTGTATGTATGTTCCGGTTTAGGTGAACCAGGATTTAGCGGTCAAATGAAGAAATTCGGGGGTCAGTCGTCTCCGCCATATTGGAGTGTCGAAAGCCCATAAAGGTATAAAAACATAAGTTGCAGCTAATACATTTGAAAGGGGTATCATGAAGGGGAGACAATTACATTGGATTACATAATGTCTAGTCCTAACTGACTTTATCTTTCCTAATATCTCCCTTGGCACCGCCTCATTTCTGGCCTTGATTTGAGCGTTCGCCCCACAGGGATCTGAGAAATAGTTACAGATTATATCATCATGGATCCACCAGAGTGCCATTAGAACATTTTAGACGTTTTAGAGCTCTAGATAAAAAAACGATAAAAATCATACTCTACATGGTACTATATACGAGAAGCGTGGCAAGCTCAAATATCTAAAACCCGCCTACCTTTAGCGGCTATAAAAAAAACACCTAGCTCATGCATATTTTATCCGGATCGGCCACCGTGAATATTAACTAGCTGCTGTTCAAGGTGTTTGTCATAATGGGGCTTATATCGTCTTAATTACGGCACTTTGTATAGATGTGTAGGATGATTTCGAAAGGAAACTTATCGCTCTTTCCAACGGTAGTAACCGTTTTTAAGGCGATGTACTAAAAATGTGTTTTTATAGCCGCTAAAGGTAGGCGGGTTAGACTGCCGTGACAAAATATTTTGACTGTTGATAATGCTAGGTTTACACTATGTTCCCGGCGGCCACGGCAGCCCCGTTTCAGACCACCGTGGACTGAACGTGGTGACCGCGAGACAACGTGAGACAGCGCAGAAGGACGTGATAGACAAACGTAGGCGGTCGTGAATACCGTGGATGCCGTGCCAGATTTTTAAACTGTCAAAAAATTTGCCACGGCAGTCACGGTAAAGATGGTGAACGCCACAGGACGTAATAAAACGGGATTGACGTAACAAAACGTAACAGTGCGTACGAGGCCGTAACAAAACTTCCAGACGGTCCGTGGTGGAACGAGCAGCAAGCACGTTCCCCGAAATCTCACGGTGATTTCAAGTTTTGTGACGTTCTGTTGAGTTTTTTCCCACGTTTTATCACGATTGATGCAGATTGGCTGCACGTTTTGTGCCGTTTTGTCCAGGTTTGTCAAGGTTTTGACGGCAAGCCAAGGTGAAAGATAGCCGTTTCGATGCGTTCTGTAAAGGCACATCACGGCTTGTAGCGGTTGAAAGCCCGACGTGATACGACGTGTTGCGTCTTACTACGGTCTTACGTTGCAAGATATATATGATGGAGTATCATTGCCTGACCTGGTACATATTTGCTACTTCATGGAGTTATTTGTATTAATAAATAGAAATAGTCATTATCAAACACATTTAAACCATAAAATTATACCAAGACTATTATTGCAAAAGGCAGATTAAGTGAGAACCATTACAGAAAAAAAAACTATTTGCGTAGAAACACTTGGCTATAATAATTATAATTTTGTAATCAAAACGTGTTTGAAATGACATTTTCGGCAATAAATATTGTTTCATTTGCTCCAAAAAAGCCCGGCATCAGACTTTCATCCCTAGTAAGCCTTGGCGGACCGTGAAAAAAGTATCGGAGCTTGATCAAAACGTGTAAAACGTAGCAGATCTCATCATATCGTATCAGGCCTAGAGAGAACGTAGTGGTATCCTTGATAGACCGTGCTATAGCCGTAGTGTACCTTTAACCTCCGGGAACAGCACTTTCCCCTATATCCACGGTCCACCACGTAATCCGTAAAATACCGTGGCAAAACTTCACAAGACCTAGTTCAACTTGAATGCAGAGACAAAAATAGCCAAAATTCCACGGCGCACCACGTTTCGGGCAAACGGGGCTACCGTGGTCGCCGGGAACATAGTGTAAACCTAGCATAAGTGTTATATGGAAAATGGAAATAACTTGATATTACTTCCTTGACCCATATCCCTTTTTAAGTAATATCTCTGTATCGCACATTAGTATTTACTACTGTATGATCCGGGTTTTCCACATGGTCCTGTATTGATTGTTCCGTGTGTTGTCTTTGTTTACTAGTATACGTATACATTTACTACTTCTATAAATAAACTAAATAAGCCTTCAGCGATCGCAACTTATTATAGCGACTGACCGTAGGGATTATTCAGACAATACGCATATATATAGTCCCTTTAATTTATTCTGTTTGTTCTAAATGTGTTCATTGTTTATGTTTTTGTGTACGTCCGTAACCGTCCTTAACATGTAATTTTATTTGTTCTTGTGTCTTGACAAAGTGGCAGATCGCCTCGAACATTTCGACCATCTTTTTCCCACACTGTTAGAATTACTTCTTTGCCCTATATGCCATACAGAAGACATGTTAATAATCTTCCCATACTTCCCATAATCATTTGCTACTTTCCAAAGGGGAACAACTGCATGTGTTTCATTCTGGATAATATAATGATAGCGAAATGGAATTTATATTACAAACCAACATAATACATTTTTTCAAGCTTCCGGATGCATCGATTAAACTGTGTTTAGCTTTCCTTTTAGACAAAACATTTTTTTATAATAACATCATATTGATATTTATAAAATAAAGAAAATTGTTTTGGAAGCATTCATATATTTATATTAATAATATATTAATGCTTTCAAAACTACTTGTGTGACCCTGCAGAATTATACCTGTTGCTCCTATTTGCATGATCGTAAAAAGGCGACTAAATTTAAGATCTTTTCTCTTTTTTCCTAACTGGCTTTATCATTCCTAATGCCTCTCTTAGCACCGCCTCACTTTTGAGTTGAGCGTTCGCCCCTGTGATGAAGGGCTCTGGGTTCTGTCCCCTGGCCGAGACACACCAAAGTCTATAAAAGTGGTAGTTTCTACTGCTTAGCGCTCAGCATACAGGGAGTTGGACAACTGGTTCGTCCGTTGTGAGTATAATTGTGACCGGGTGGGGGGTGTGTTGCTTGGTGTCTTCGACGGCATGCTTCAGTGATATTAGCACTATAAAAGGGTAATGGTTTCACTATAGAAGAAGACACAACACGAAACATACTGCAGTCCCCCAAAACAGGCATCTCGCACTTAACACAACACGCTACACACTGCATACATGGGGAGGCCGTCCTTACATGACCCTGGCTGTTAATAGGACGTTAATATAATCAAACAAACAAACAAAAACCAAAATTTTCTTTTTATGTTACATATATCAATTTCCAATGTATGGTGGGGCGTAATGTCATGGATGAACAGGATGCAGCTTTCGAAGATAATACTGTGGGGCATGGCAGACTTTATTTGGAGGACGTTTGGAGGTCACTCAATGAAGCGTGACACTCCTGACAGTATACTATGTGAGAGGTGTCTCTGCATTATGTGACGCCCTTACATGTCAACACTGCCAACCAGCGGTCATTACCTGGCAACTGCCACATATGGAAATCGAACCCGCAAACACAGAGATGGAAGTCTTGTGGTAATATGACATCTTGACCACTCAAACAACTGTGGCCCCAATCAGGGGACACAAATCAGAGCATTCTTCACGTGGTCAAAGTGAGGCGGTGTCAAGGAAGACGTTAGAAAGAAGAAAGTAAAGTCAGGAAGAAAAGAAAAGATAAAAGATACGATACTACATTTAGTCCCCTTTTACAATCAAGCAAAAATTATAACTTACCTGCAGAAAATGCAAATACGATCAAAAACCAAAACAGGACCTCTGTAGAACTCACTCGAAACCATAACCTAAAGTAATGAGTGTACGGAGAGTTATAACAACTATCAACACTTTCACATTAGCAGTCCGTCTTAGAAGTATCACGTTTATTATCACAACAGCTTCATCTCATATGAGTGTTCATGGAATTACGACATTTATCAGAACAGTTTTCATGGAGATAGGATCAGATTTTATCTCTACAAGGATAACGACAATGTCCATCATGAAAAACCCCCAGTGGAATCGTCTCACAAATCAGAAAGTCGATTTTAACAATCAAAGACCAGGATAAACCTTAAAACATACAGTATAAACGGTGATGCAAGGTGAAGGCAGCATGAATGAGACCAGAACAGTATCGTGGGTATCTGAACCAGTATCCGTATAGCACAAGGTGTGCCAAGGGAAATTATCTGCAGGAGTGGAAATAAAGCAGATGGATACTTGGATTGATTGTGTTGATATTTATAGACATTGGTGTTACCAACTGAAAGCATTTTAAAGCTCATTGTTTGAAGTGATTCTACAGATAGAAGATAAAGGTATTTGGGGATCAGGCAAATGTTATTTATTTATATTTTTAAGTTTCGAATACATGCCATTATCGGATAGGAAAAAAAAATGAAAGTTGACTTGTAAACGACTGAAGGTTTGAATATAGTCAAATGTTACATTTGGTTGCTGTAGGTTTTATACTTGTGAAATTTCATTAATCAAATATATGCTTTAATACTTTAACACATTGTTCTTATTTAGTGTTGTGAGTTTCATTGGTATTAAAGCCTATTGTTATCTGACATCAAGCAATGCAAATGACCTTTCGTCCGCCGTCCATTCGTTTCATCCATATATAATTAATTTTCATTTGTTTTCATACTAAATCCAACTCTCTGATTGGCAGATTCTTTTTCTTCATATACTATCAAGAAGAAAACTGAGAATTGTGCGAACGTCCGACGTATTCATGACGTCACAATAGAAAAAAAAATCATTCGAAAATGAATAGAATCGTACTTTTAAACATATTTAATGTTATTCAGTAGTCTGAAAAATTAATTATAAGCATTGCGGATTCACACAGTTTGCAAACAAAATTTCTTTCATTTCAGGGGAAAAATCAAATTTTAATTCCTCTAGTTGTAATGCATATTATATATATATATTAGGAGCGATAAGAAAATAATAAATAGTCAAAAATCGTAGTAATAGTTTGAATTTAGTTTGTTAGTTTCTTATCGCGATATTTTTCAAATCGCACCGAAGGGATCTGTTATTCAACTTTATCAACGTAGGTTAAGTGTAAGCAATTTCTTATTCAAGTGAATTATGATATACATACACAATACAAATAAAGTGAAAGGTGTGAATTAGAAAAAAAAACACATATTAGCATATCGCTTCCCTTAAACAAAAGTACGGTGGTTTTTAATAAACTAATAATAGGGGAACGCAATAAAAGCTAGTCACTCAATTGAGCTCATGAATCTTATAACACCTTCTAATATTGTCGGGTATAATATGGCTTCGCGCCCGTCCTGTTCATATACTCCTGAGTGACCGAGTAGAGGTGTGTTGCTAGTCCGTCCTTCGTGCGGGCTGCATTCAGTGATATACCTTACAATAAAAAGGGAAACAGTTTCCACCTATCACAAAGAAGACACCAACCACGAAACATAACCGCAGTCTCCCAAAACAACCGCACCTCGCACATCAATGACAACCTGCATTACTACACATAGCAACATCATGGGGGGCCGTCCTATCAAATGTACCCTGGCAGTTAAATAGGACGTTAAAACAATCAACAAATAAAATAAAAAAAAAAAAAAAAACCGACATCACAATGAATGATTCATCTATATAAAATAACTATTCGTCTATATAATAAATTAAATATAAAGACATACCTCTAAATCATAACAAGTAAATATTTTTTACAGTTTTTTTTTATGAAAGTTCAATTTGGCTCAATTTCAATATCGACTTTGCTGTCACTGAGTTCATTAGAAGTGCGCGTGCGAGCGGTTTAGGATGATGGTGTAGACAGTGAAAAAAAGTGAGGATTAGGATTAAATCAGAGAATGATATCAACTATCAAATTAACCAAGGAACCAATGCAATCATTGACATGTTTAAACTTGAAAAAGAGTGAACGACTTTCTACAGTACCGGCAAACAACGAGAGCGATTCAATTGAAGCACGCGCGACATCCGTAAAGTCCATCTAAATGCTCTACAATTGTATTTTTAGTTTTTTTTTTTTTTTTATTTATGCTGATACACCCCAGTAGAGATATTGGTTGGCGAGCTCGTCAGTATGAGTAGCACAGCCAATTAGAATATTCTCTCCGCCACGTTCTCACAAATGTAGTATACTTTTCATGCATCATATAGAACACAGCGCGGACATCACACGAATTAGTATATTTCTTCGAGTATAGTTAGCATAAGTATCTTTACATTTACCACATTTACCACCAGGAGTTAAAAGTTTGAAGTTTCATAATTTTACTATTAAGTAAAAATAATCTATTAAAACGACATTCTTAGTTTGCGTGTCCAGCCAAAAAACATTTTGACTTATACTAGTGTCTTCTATAATTTAAATGAAGTAAAGATTGGCGCAGAGCTCTAAAAGCAAGAATCAGTTATTTATTATAATTAGTGAGTTCGTATATTGTGTTAAATATCGCACAGTATATATATGACATTAATAAACACGTGAACGGGGGAGGGGAAATTATTGAGTTCAAGAAGGCAGAGGAATGATAAGTCAGTGACCATGAGCTATGCTCGACTCGGAGCATGGTGCACAAGTCCTTTACAATTAAAAAATGGAAAAGTAACCGTAGTCTATCATAACTTCGCAAAAGGCGACAACGGAAGTGAGTTTGAAAAGAGTTTGCTCTCAGTAAACAAATATCTAGCTTATAATCTAGATAAAGATAGGTATTCTCGAGCGTTCGGACATTTGCTACGACAAGTAAATGGTGTGATCTATTAGTTGAAAATATAAAAAGGATTAATTATGGAAAGAATTGTCCACTGAGGCGTATAGCAGGATCCTGAATATATAGTGTTTTCGAGAGCCTGATTTTAGGAATTTTCTACTTCGTATCTAGACTGGAAGCTCCATTCCAGGCCGATTCGACTACAGGTAAAAAGAGAGGCCCATTGGCCCTTAACGGTCAACGATTTCAGTACAAAGACACGAAAACAAGGACATACACACCACTGTATAAAACGCACATCAGCATGCTCTTAAAATCAGTCTAATGATTTTATCATTTTGACCTTTGGTAAATCTTTAAAGAAGTATTTGATTCCATTACCATAATATTACAATTTCCCGCAATGAAAACTGAGCAACATAATACTCATGAATGTGTTTTTTTCCCTATATAAAACTAAAGTAAATTTGACACCTTCCCCCCAGGGCAAAGGTCTAAGACCCAGGGACAAAAATATTGTAGAGGGGCCTTCAGACTTCTTTGATAAAGGAAGAGTACCTGAATTTCTGGATTCATCATCACCTTTTAATACAGAACGATTTTTTTTATTTAAAAAAGCCATTTGGGGTGGGTAGCGGGCAGATCGACGGCGTATTGTGGTCATAGTAAGGTGCGCAATTAGCTTGTTTGATTCAGCCTATAGAGGAGATGATGTAATCCGTAGGGTAATATGGTGATAGTTTTGAGTTAGTAGGTTAGGTCGTGTTCTAAATGGGGATGGGGGGTTCTGCTTATGAGCTCATGCTAGTTAATTCTAAGGAGAGTGGTTATGCGGAACTCGAATTCGTCTGAAAATTGGGAGGGGCGAAAGTATAAGGTACTCATAAATGTATTATGCGCTTAATATCAACCAAGATATAAATTTGACCATCTCCCCAGGGAGAAAATCTGGGTGAGTGATCCTAGGGGCTATCAAATGCACAATTGTTGTATTAGGAGGGCACATGAGGGGACCTGTTTTTTTCAATCTATGAGGGGGGGGTATTTGGATTTTGGGAACCCATTAGCAGGAGGTTAAGATTTTTGAAATAGATTGGGGTCCGATGGTGTATCGTAGAGGCCCCCTACCCTTCTAGGCTTAGCTGGAGGGAGGGTCAGATAGGACCAATATTGGCAGATATGTGATCGTTTAAAATACAATCTTCGGGCTTATTAGATCTAAACCAAGTGTAGTTTTCCTAGTGAAAATTGAGTGAGCAAATAATTGGAAATTGTTGTTTTCCTAAATAAACTAAAAAATAATTGATGTGGGAAGTCCCGCCTAGGAGGAAGAATTTTTTGGGGGGGGGGTAGTCCAAATTTTTTAACCCCCCACAATACAAAAGCCTTCCATTTCTGCCGCCGCCCAAACACAAACACGGCCCCTCTGGGGGCGGGGCCTTATATGCCTTAGAAATGGATTTTGCAAAAGTAATTTTGAATTTGCTTCAGCAGTTTGGTGGAGAAGTCGAAAATGTAAATTGCTTACAAACACACGAGAACGCACGGACTGACCGACGGGATGGACTAAAAGACGATTAGAATAGATCAGTATCTTGACGACTGTCAATTCTCAGGTGACGCTAAAATTGTATTGGTAATTGAAAAGGCGCTGGTCTAGGGAAAATATATAGAGAAAGGTATGTTTGGAAATGTGTAAATGAACAATTTGGTAATATTTATAGAAGGTTGTATTTCCGGGCTAGATTTATTCCCATTGTGTGTCCCTCTGAATACCTTCAAAGCAAGTTTTTTTTTTTAACGAAAACAGTTTCATCTATCAAAATCTAATATGGCGGCCCATGTCAGCCATCCTTGGATGATTCGATTGGTTACCAAATATGTATTAAAGTACAATTCAAGAGCCATTAGGAAAACCTTACATTTGAAGAAAGTATCATACACAGTCCATCTTTAGAGTATCAGTATCAACTAAACAGCAGTACTAAACTTCGACTAGCCAAATGTAAAGATAGACAACCACTTACGTAACCAATAAACAGGAAATGTATGTCTATCAAATGGACCGTGGGTTGATATCGAATAATATTTCCGTCAAGGTGTAATCGATTGTCAGTCTTATCAAAAAGATTTCAACACGACCAAGATAGAGGGACCACCACAATAGTAGCTGAAAAGTAACAGAAGTACAGTTTAATTTATCAGAATTAGTCCAAGCATGTTTATTATGTAACTTCAAACATTGCCAAAGTCTTTATCCTACTAAATGTTTGTTTTATATGTATACACAGGTGTGAAAATAGTGAAATATTACTCTGTAGGATTTATACATTTAGAAGCTTGATCTTTTCCAACTTCTCTTTTATAATCACATTCTCCGGCTCGGTGATGCATGTAGTCTAGATCAAATGTTTCGCGTGGTCGACAGTCAAGAAAGAAAATATTGAATACCGCATATCAGGAATACGTATTCATTTCAGACATCTTTTTTTTTAAATGAACTTAGTTTAAAAACGTATCGCATAAATGCATACAGGTGACATTATAAACGTTGCGTATTATCATGCGATAGAAGTAGGCCCAAGAATCGACTTATGTTAAATTCCGCACCAAAAAAAGACACTTTTTTTTAATAAAAATTTCCAATCTTTTTTAACTACCCCTGTCAGAAAGCAGACTTGACAGAAATATTTAAAAGGAGTAGATATGATAGGAACAGTATTTGGCCATTAATTTTGTCAGGCCGAAAAATATTTAACTCTGATCCACATCAATTGTTCACATCAATAAATAATCTCATACTTGCCATTCATCACAAACATAAACTTTTATAGCCATGTACACGATTTGCTCCACCTATGACGTCATCAAATTGATGATTTTCCTCTTCTCGCCCAAATTTGCTAGAAATTCATCATCTTTAGGTTAGAAAAGGCTTGAAATGATTTGGCCGCCCACCTTGGAGCAACTTTATATTGTTGCATGGAATATGCGTAAATACACGATACACAACGTGTGAAAATCTCTTTCTGCTCCACGAAGGCGGCCACATTCATTTTTAGAGAAAAAACCACTCAAAATGTAAATGTTTTTTCAAGGGTTTTTCTGAAAAATGGCCGAAACTGCATGTTGATGACGTCATAGTGAACATAATTGGCACATGCGGGATATTTTCGGGATGTAATGTGTTAGCAAATGTATTCAACTGTTATATGGCAAAATATGTTGTTCTTTACTGGAGAATTAATTTTGGGGCCATATTCGAGTCTTAACGTACCTTCTCCTTTCTTTACATATTTATACATCTCAACGTGTTGCCCAACCCACAAATTAAACATTTGAAACTGATCCACCCTGAATACCCAATCAGTCAGGCTCCGAAACATTCACCTCTCTATGAAATCTTGTGCCCAAAAGGGGATTTCCAGGAATCTATTTTTGGTTTGATTCTGCGGCGGTCCCTTTAATAATGTCTGTTGTTGTGCTTATTGTTTATGTTTGTTTGTTTGTGTGTTTGTTTGATTAATTAACGTCCTATTAACAAGTATGGTTCATGTAAGGACGGCCTCCCATGTATGCGGTGTGTTGCGTGTATGTTGTGCGAGGTGCGTGTTTTGGGAGACTGCGGTATATTCTTGTTGTGTCTTCTTGTATAGTGGAACTGTTGCCCTTTTTATAGTGCTATATCACTGAAGCCTGCAGCCGAAGACACAACAAACAAAACAAAAAAAAACCCACCACGGTCACATTATACTGACAACGGGCGAACCAGTCGTCCCACTCCCTGTATGCTGAGCGCTAAGCAGGAGCAGAAACTACCACTTTAATAGACTTTGGTGTGTCTCGGCTAGGGGACAGAACCAAGAGCCTTCCTCACAGGGGCGAACGCTCATCTCAAGGCCAAAAAGTTATTGTTTGTGTGAATTCCTTTTAAGTGTATAACGTAGTTGTTTTTATAGCTCACCTGACCCAGAAGCGCCGGTGAGCTTAATTTATGTCATGGCGCAGCGTCCGCCGTCCGTTCATCAGCATTTCCTTAATGGATTTGTGCAATCAAAAATGATAATTTCAGTTGATGCTGGAAATGCCTTTATCAGCACGCGTAGAAACGCCCGTCTCCGTGCCGCGCGCGACAGGAATAACTTGTAAGCCGTCGATATCGAGGTCAAATTTTGACCATCCGATTATGCATATTTTCTAGCTCTAAACCGCGTGACGTCATAATAGTCCGTGGCTTATAGCTGTACTATAACTGATGTGCTATCACTTAATTATATCGACGGTCACAGGAAAAGCTGATCAACGATTTTTTCTGATTACTTTTGAGTGAAGTTGATCGTACAATAACTTTGGCTCGAATGTAAATAACTAAAAGAGTGAAATTCGATGTTTCAAATACTCTAATTTAATGCTCTTATAGCAATGGTATCTTCGTGTAATTATGAAAGAAAATCTGCACAGAAATAAAAATGTTTTTTTTTTGTCGAGGAGTTCAGCAACGAATAAGCTTTAATCAGATAATATTTTTCTGTAGTCTGTATCTTATGATACATTGTGAATTGCAAAGTTTATGATTGTAAAAAAAAATGAAATTTTTACGTAACAAGTAAAGAAATCCTTGATTAAAGCATCGGGGATATGATGCTTGACGTACGTACACACCGATGATTGATCATACAAAACATTGTGTTTGTGTGTTGCTAACCGAATAACACCGACTATCACATCGTCATTGAAACATTCTTTTTTGGGGATGTGAATGTGGCGCAGTGGTAGAAGGCGCAGCTATGTTTGGGCTCTATAATCTTCAAATGAAGTCTCTGCAGGCTTGTGATTGGTCATTTTTTCCCTCCTGAACTGCTTTCAGTTTTGCTATGAAATATTTCAGGGGTTGACATAACGACAGTGATGGTAACCCCTAGAGTATCTAGGATGTCTTTTCCTAAGAAGATTTAACCCTCCAGAGGTTTCAATATTAGGTGGTATCCCAGTACTTTTTCACAGTTAAACTTGGCTGTGGCACCACCCGATTCGGGTCAAATTACATAAGATAGCATACAGATAGTATAGAAAACTATCCCCTGATATTGCAATTGTACCACCTCTCCTGAAAGATTATAAGACTCTTTCATATATGTGGATATAAAGGATAGGGATTTTCTACCCGAGGGTCACAAAATGTTGTAAAACCCCAGGCTTGTGAGGGTAGAATTGGCCTTTCCTTCATATCCATGCATGAAAAGAGTATTTTTCTTTCACTACACCTTTTAATGCATTTTTACTACATTGATTTTCTGCCATTTTGAAATAAATTCGAGAAAAAGACAAATGCAAATAAATTCTCTATAGATGATAGTTAAGTGATATTTTTAACGCAAATTCCTTTGTTTGTATCTTTTAAAGCAAATCAATTTTCTGAAGAAAACAAGCCAAAATTTCATTCAGCAAAACTCCCATTTTGGAGTCCCGTCGTTCTGTCCTCATGGGTCCTACCTGGGTCCTTTATAACATATTATTGCACTCACCATGATGTTTGCTACAAATATGGTTGTAAATCAGGCAAAAGTGCCACGCATGTAAATCATGCGTGGGGTAATTTTCATGTGATTTTCAATTTTCACATGAATCTCATGCGTAAATCATATGATTTTTTGACACGCATGATTTTCGCATGAAAATTTCATGTCATTCTCATATGATTGTCATGCGATTTACATGTCATTTATTTCACACATGAGAATCGCATGATTTCTATTTACATGTGAAAAACATGCGTATGATACGTATGAATATCACATGAAATATTTTACATGTCAGAATCATAACTGAATTTTCATCCGATTTTTGTTAAATTTTCAACTTTTCCTAAATTTTGATATTTTCACTCTTTTGCAATATCTCATGTCATTTTTCGGTATATTCTATAAAATCTGTTTTCTCGTTAACTGATTGAGTGTTAGAGACTATATTGTATGGGCGGTATGTGCTCTTGATTCGTGCGAGGCAACTAAAAAAAATCCAGATATATATATTAAGTACATACCCGCGTCATGTTTGGAAAATATCTTCCAAAAAAGTCCAAAATGATTACATCAAAACTCCACACGAAAATAGGAACAAAATTCAAACACTTTTGAGAATAGATTTTTAAAGAAACGATAACTTGTTGTCATGAAAGTGATACCAAATATTGAAAGTGATACCAAATATTGCTTTTGTGTAAATATGAAACCGGCCCTATAAAACAAATATAGGCCTAAGTTATATGTAAGTGTATAGGTGCGTCATATTTGAAAAATATTAAAAAAAAAACATTAAAAAAAAAGTGGTTACATTAAAACTCCACACGAAAATTAGGATCAAAACATATCTTTGAGAACAGATTTTAATGAACCAAGACATGAAATTGATACCAAATATTGCTTTTGTGTAAAAATAAGTCCGGCCGTATGATTTTTTTTTATTTTTTTTTTTTTTGCTTTCCAAATATAACTTAATGCAACATTATTAAAATATTTTAATAACTGCCATATAACTGCATTTGATATATATATATACATGTAACTGTATTCAATGTAAAACATAATGGTATCCCGAGCTAGAATATATCAGGATTTAAATTCTAATTAGCCATTAGGAACCATATCTGTCAGCAATATTTGATCTAATACAAAGGGACGGATGTAGACTGATTTTTTTAA
Organism: Argopecten irradians; assembly: GCF_041381155.1. Lineage (NCBI taxonomy): Eukaryota > Metazoa > Mollusca > Bivalvia > Pectinida > Pectinidae > Argopecten > Argopecten irradians. The sequence goes on along the minus strand of NW_027187690.1, from coordinate 5,024 downwards.
TTAAGCAAATTGCAAAATATTCAAATTATGGTCATGTTTAGGATTTGAACAGTGAACTTAATTTTGTGTCCTTTAGAAATAACCTGAAAATATAAGCTTAAATAGGCTACCATTCAGTATAACATTACAATTGCAAATATGCATTAAAAATTATAATGGAAATATCCTTGTCAATTCCTAGATCTAATTATAAATATTTGGTGGTCACTGATCATGGCTTCAAAGCCAACTTTCCACCGAGTTAGGATGGAATCCCGGACTTGCACAAGACTGTGACGTTTCTGACGTCACTAAACATTCTAACAACTGGAATCAAGTGTATTCCGGACATATCTATCTACATCAAAAATAATACTCGCTGATTTTATTTCAGCCAATAAAGTTAGGTTCTTTTTTAAAATAATTCTTAAAGATAAGTAGCAATTAAAAGGATTATTATTTTTCAATCTAATAATTGAAAAATGTCGGTATATCTTCACGTAATATGCTATCCGGATTATGTCTTTTCGGAAATTACACCATCCCGGAACCGATCGCGAAGGACGCTGACAAACGGACTTGACGAATGTTGACAGCAGTTGAATAACAGCTGAACAATACATGGTAAGTTGTACTGGATGAGGCATATAGGGCCTAACCCGTTGTAAGTCAACTTAACAGTTTTTAATTAGAATCACAATGCTTGTTTTTTTTTTAATAATGGTGATAGAACACGCAGTCTGATTTTGATCGGGTTGCACTGAATGCGATTTTTAAACGTTTTTTGTGTTTAGAAAGATGTTTTCAAATTTATAGAAAATTTAATTTTTAACATAAAAATACCAAATTTCAGTAAATCTTACCTTACAAGTACAACATAAGCCCAGGGGAATGCATGATATCGGCTTTATAGGAGATTTCAGAAAAGATGGCGTGACGTCACAGAAAGTTTACATCCGGGTCCTCAAAGGTACAAACACAGTATGGCGACTGATAAAAACAATAACAGATACGTAACATCCCTTGCTTCATAACTCGATACTTTGACAAAGTTTATACTTTCATACTTGCAAATTCTGATTTTGAAATGGTTTCTTATTGTTTCACATGTTACGGATGTTAACATTTTTATATTTTCATTTGTTTTCTTGCTAAATATAACAAGTGTAGATTTAGTGTCGAAGCCACCTAATCGAAGCGCTGCCGGGCCATCACACGTTTGCCGATTTTTCTTCAAACGTATAGAAATTGAGGTCTGTGAAAAAGGTAGTTTATGAATAAAATGATTTATTTCAAATGGTATCATGTTTCTGTTAAACATGTAATAAACAAAACGTGAACCACCTGAACCAGACCACGGCCGCTCGTGTATGGCTTCAATATCGCTGGTAGATCACCGCAGGCCAACAGCATTGTTGGGGAAAAAAATCATCATGAATGATTACCAACACATGATATCTAAAAAAAGTACTTGTGATTAAGAATATAAATATTATCGTAATTTAATATTTCGCACAAATGTTGTTTTTATGGAATGCCCTTGTATCAACTACTGTAGTTACACCGTACACGTTACAATGAATGGTCTGGCCGATCTCGCAAACAAATAATATATGGTAGGAAAACGTTCAGTATATCATGCTGCGCATAACTTTCATTTCTTAATTATTTTCAATTTCAGGGCCGCTTATATGCCATGGACTGTCTGTGTTTATAGTCCTCCAATTGAAATGGTAATAATTTTAAATAAATTTGAATAAGATAATAGGTAGACTTCATTTAAAGTAGATATAAATTACAGTATCGCGGTGACTGAGTAACTAAAATGCCGAGCCAGTATACATTACGCACGACTGGCTTCGAGAATCCTCAATAATACGCAAATATATAGATTTAGAAAGTATGATATCATGAACCACACAAAATGACTACCTTTGTAAGCTTATGAAAACTAAATCCAAAAATGAGATGACAAAAATATTAACCATAAATAACTTAAAATTATATGACACTGAAACAGGACGAAATTCGTGGTTACATCGTTTGTACAGTAATGGCTGCCGTGGGCATGGGGATAGATCTACTAAAGCAATTTTTTAATATTGTACTAATCACACATATTAAGGGTGTTATTATCAAGAAACACAGTACGAAAACAGTAGATATGTCGTAAAAATAAAATTTTGGGTTTTGACTTTGAATTTAATATGATAAATCTATTCCACATTGATAATTGCAATATATCAGTCATGGTTAATACGTAAAGGCCGACCGAGTGATTTTCTCGTGGCGGATCCGAAAAATGGAGTATAATCCAGAGTAACAATATATGAATTACCCATCATGTTTAAAAAATCGTAAATTATTTTAAATATATTTTAATTTACACTGTATCGAGAAATGTAAATAAACGCAATAGTACTTCGAGATTGTTCAGTTAACAATTTATTACAATAAAATGTAAGAACAAAACATGGTGGTACGGCAAGCGTCTTGTGTCCCGTCATTGTTTTATGTGTACAGATATAGGAGTTGTACCTTTGAGCGCCCGGATGTACCTTTGTGTGACGTCATCGCCATCTTTTCTGAAAACTCTCCTTTCTAAGATAATAGTCCCGATTTATATATCATCTGCTTCCTCTGATGACAGACAACAGCGTTCCAAAAAAACTAGGATGTTATAAGGGAGGTAATTCAATCTTAGAAAAGAACGCTTATCTGGGTCACTCAATGCGCTTTTGACCAGACGACATAATACAAGGTAGTAACAATGCCCGATTTGTGATTTGCTATTTTATTGTTTAAAGAATTAATACACCTTCCATCAGAAATCATTCAAATATCTTTTATTTTTATTCAGAAATAATTATACAGACATGTGCGAAGATATTTGTGTCATTTTGCCAGAAATAGATTGGTAAATGGCGACCTCTTCATTTCCCCTGTCAGCGTAATCTAACGATTTGACATGTTTTATAAACAATACACGTTTTCTCTCGTTTGAAACGCAGTTTTTACATCAATTATTTTTTTAAAATAGTTCAAATGTTTATCTTTATGTTGATACCAAATTTAATTTATTCCATCACACGTAACTATTTTTAATATTTTTTTGAAAAAAATCACGATAATATGTTCAGTTAAAATGACACGAAAAAACCTATTTGACCGACTTTTTTCAAAGGGCTGTGTTTATTGTAAAATATCATATAAATTCACTTAAAGCTTATTTATTTAAAGTGTTGTGGACTAAAGCTTATTTACAACTCTAAAAATCTAAATTTAAATACAACGTTTAGAAAAAAATTGAGAAAAATCGCTATTTTTTCACGATAATATGTCGCCAGCCAGTACAGTTACTAGGTGCCTACATGTAAGTCGTTTCGGTACAAGCGAGAGTCATTTCGGTACATTAGTTATTAATGTACCGAAATGATTGTAAGCTATTTGGCGTATAAAATAAATACTGTTAATTAGTGTTAAAGTTATTTATTTGTATAAAGCTTTAGTTGGAATAATACCGGTTTATGATATTTTGAAACAATATTTTAAATGGGCAATGCGCATTGATACATTGATACATAAGTTTTTTGAAGTTTCATAGAAATTTGTCTACTGAATCAATGTTAATTACTGGCTTATGTAATCCTTTTTTGAATTTTTTTCGAAAAAAAATGAACATGGTTGTTGATTTTTTAGGTTGATACCACCGATGTAATCTCCAGCTCCTGTGACAGACAGAGAAGGCTACAATACAGGACAATTTAATTTCCATTCAAGGTAAATATAATATATATTGCCTGATGAATTCATCAATAAGCAAACATTCAAGTGCAGACCAATCTTTTTGTGAAAATTTGCTTTAGTAAAGTGATAGCACTATACAGAGCTACATTTTAGGTTCTACACTTTTATGAGGCAAGCATACCAACAAAAAAAGTAATATCTGACTTACATCCATGAAAACAGGTTAAAAAATATTTCAATAACATAAAATTGAAACTTACATAAATAGTTTGAGTCAGTGGTTTTCAAGTGGGTCTGTCAGGTTTAGGCAAAGAAACAATATTTTATTTTAGGCCTAACTGATAAACATATGGCATATATCAAGGGGCCCTGCTTAAGTTAGAGTCTGATATATCCTTATTGTGGGTCAGTCATTTATCAGGGCCCTTCCTGACTTTCCAGTTTTCTAGTTGTGCATGCATGTACATACATGTGCTTATTATGCCTTTGTGTTACCGGTAATTATTGTTCATCCGTGAAATTTAATAGATTATTGTACAATGCCCTATGTAATATTTTCCCATTTTGATTTTTACAGTGAAAGGAAACATGAAAAGAGGCAAGCAACTGGAGGAGCTGAAAAACTGCAAAATTGTGAAGCTGTGTTATGCAAGTTACAGCATTTATTGATCAATAATAGGTAGAATGCAAATGGTTCAGATGTCATCAATGGATCAGCTCAGCATCCAGAAAGTTGATCATGGGAACTTGAACTGGCATTGACATGAAAACAGCTTAATTTGAAAAGGACATTTTCAATGAAATCAACTTGTTAGGATGACAAGCCTTGTTGGAAAAAGTGTTTTTATCTCACAACAAAAGAGTCTGAACATTTATTTCAACTGGAAGACAGGAAATGGACTTTGATATCCAGTAGTGAATCTAGTGTTGAAATAATAAGGCAAAAGGCATAGATAGTTGAAAGCTTAATGTGTCACACTTATAGACTGACAATTTAACTACATATAAAATGTTGTATATGTTATTTAGGATATTCAAGGAGAATTAATTTTGTTTTACAGTGTATCTTTTGATTGTTTGTGCATAATCAAATTGAAATGAATAATTTTCATCTTATCTGATGAGTTTTTGTCTGTTCCTTAAATTACATTTTGATATAATTTGAGATTTGACATAGGATTGTATTGCTAAGTTACAATAACATAATGCGAGATATGTCATTTGACATGGAATGCGTACTTGTTATATATAGTACATTTCTAGAGAAGTTCTAGAACAATTGTAGACTTTTTCTGATC